>NC_046164.1:88233891-88409850 GCF_011064425.1 Rattus rattus | reverse complement strand
CCTTATTCACCCGACATTTTTTCCCAAATTTCACCCCAATTATGGGACTCCACTGACCCACCACTTCCTCTTCCTCAAACCACACACCCCGTTTCATCTTTTCCAACACTCAACGCTTTCCTGTTTTACTCTAGGCAGCCCATAAACTCTCTGACGCTTCTTACGGTAGCTAGAAACTCACAAAGGTCAAAACAAAAGCCCCAGGTTGTTAGAGCAACCCAGAAGCACCCGCCGCAACCGCAAGAGCTGGAAGAGATGATCACAAGGCCATGTTCTCAGGTCCCACCACCATAGCCTTCAACTCTCCCACCAAATGGAGGCCCCATGGCACCCATGTTATATCCAGGGCTTCCTTCACAAAAATGTCCTAACACGCACGACTTCCGCCGCAAGAAGCACCAAGACATAGAAATTCCCACTATGAGTGACTTTATTCAGTCATCTTCCTCTTCATGGTGGAAGTTTTATACCGGGCCAGGCCGCTTTATTTATCCTCGCGCACCTACACTCCACACCTGATTGCTGTTTACTCACACCTCACTGCACGCCTCGAAATGGCAAAGATCTGGCAAGAAGGCATTTTTGCACATGCGACACAAAGTTAACCTCCCATAGGGAGCCGGTTAGCGGCCGGTAAAGGTTAGCGCCATCTCGACTGACCTGGAGCTCAATGCGCGGGGGCGCCAGTGGAAGCCAGCGCCATCTAGTGGTGCTGAATATTATTATGCCCTCTACATCTCTACCTTTTATTTATAAATATTAGCAGTCATGATCACCCATAACCAGCAATGAGGAAACCTCAGGCGATGTGTGAGGCTGATCAAGGAAATCACTGGTCTCTCAATCCCAGTGCAATGATCACACAGATCTATGGGGGTGCAAGAAGCAGAGAACTCAGAATACAGAGAGAGACCCTCTCCTCCTGAGTGCAAATGGACCCACAGGTCCTTGGGGTGCAGGAGCAGCAGGGAACTCAGATACAGAGTGAAGTCCTGAGCAAGATAACCAAAATTCAGTGGAGGCCCTTTGTACAATGGGCCATAAAGTGCTTGGAGCGAATAACGTCCTTGTCACATTATTGTTGAGTCTGGTTTGCAAACCAACCAATGGTATGATACTGGATCTGCAACCATGGGGCTGTATCAAACAAGCCACTCCTGACAAGTAGTGGGCACCTCATTTGGTCCTCCTCAGCTGTTCTTCATACTAAGGGCATGGTCAAGCCTCCCTATAATAGAATTTTAGGAATTCCCAATTGTGTCTGCCCAGAAAAGTTCACCCTGTACTTGTTGTTCAACAATAGGGGGAGGGATAACATTGACACAAGACACAATGTCTGTAGCAATGTCTTCTTTAGCAGCGAAAGTGTCAAGGTCTTTTCCAGGACAGTTCAGACCAGTCATTTTTCTCTGGAACAACCAGCAGACAATGGAACAATTTCTGAGATCTGTAGACCGGGATGAGTTTCTCCAGTCATTCTGAAGCTTTTACAGGGTGGCTTTCTGTTGACTACAGTCTGTAAAAAATGGCAACACCAGTTGCAGTTAAGGCAACCCAAAGTCTGGGGAATGAAGGGACGAGGGCCAGCTGAATCAGTAAAGCAGCAGTCAGACAGGGGAGTCTGGCCGTGAGAGGCCACAGTGGACGGGAACACACATAGCGGTAACACTGGACTGCAAACGGCAAGATTTCTGTGATGACAAAAAGGTGAAGGGGATCTTCGCCTTTCCTTTTCAGGGCAGAGAATACTCTAGGGACCAAACCCGGTGAGCTGAATCTTCATGTAACCAGGATCAGCAAGTCTCAGCACCACCCCAGGCAGCTGGCACACTCCTTTGTGCATCCCTGTAGAAAAAACACAAACATTCCTCTTCCCCATATAAAATATCTGACAGGATCATGTCACACATGTGGATTCCTTTCCTCACCTAGGGGCAAGTATGCCCTAGTTGGCAGGGTGCCAAATCTTTGGCATCCAAATTTTAAAATTGGAAATAAAAAGGGTATTATTATATTCGGATATCTCCCTTATTTATTTATTAAAAATTATTTAAATATTGTTTATTAAGATAAGTCTCGAGGATTAAATTGAGGGACTGAGCACTATTTATAATTTGACTTGTATACTAAATTATTGTTTCAGTGATATTATTTTGGATATATAAAGAATGAGATTTTTCAACTAATTTTTCTTATATGAGGCCTAATCTGTCTAGTATCTATCCTCCTAAGTTAAAGGAGTCTAAACAAATCCAGTTTGAGTTCTTCATGTCCTCAAAGGAACAGTATTTAGTGTTCTTAACCACTAACCATCTCTCAGCACCCTCACAAATCTTTATTTACCTAAACATAAGCATTAATTAGAAATGTCAAACTCCTGTAAATAAAGGTCCAGGATTTAGCCTTATTTTGAAATCTGAGTTGGCAGGGTGAGGCTACGTTGAAAAGTAAGCAAACGAGTCTTCTCTTTTCATGAGGGTGTTATCAACTCTATACTATTTTTAAAGAGCTGGTCTATGGTTTTTGTTTAGTTGTTCGGAGCCATATAACTGAAAAAGGACAGTGAGTTGTCAGACAATTTACTGAACTCACTCACTGATTTAAGTAGAAAAACCTGTCTCTAATAAAGCATTAAGTAATTGTAAAATCGGAGGGCTAGTAGTATCTAAAAAAGATAAAACCTTTTAATCAATTGTAAAACCACAAGTCACACATTAGCGCTATCAGTATATGAGTTTTGAAAGCTTTTGATTTTAACATTTTAAAAAACAGCGGCTTTAAAGCATGGAAATTAATAATCTGTGCTGAAGTAACCCAGAAACTCAAGAGAAGAGAATAAACAAGTGATCTAATCATGCCTGTAGCCTTTCATTAGATGAACCATCTATAAATACAGTGTGTTGTGATTTCTATGGGTTGTATGCAAAATATGTAGGAAGTACAAAAGCGTGTAAAGAGTAAATTATCAATTTGTCTGAAAAATTTGTATAAGTGGATAGGGCCAAATATCAGTATTTTGTAATAACCACAATTAACCGTTGTTTGGAAAACAAAGATAATTTTTACTAGGTTTCTTATTAAAAATACTTCTATGACTCCAGTCCACAACTCTGTACTAAAACAGCTGAGCTTTATCTCCCAATAATGTATAATAAAGACCTAAGCCCTCTGGTAAGTGAGGTGCCAGCCAATTAACATCCTAGAAGCTTAACATTAGTAAATATTTTTTTTTTGGAGTAGTGCAAACAGCCACTCCCAAATATTAAAGCTCATTCTGGAGAGCAAATGTTTGTAGTAAAAAATTTCTATATATACTGAAAGATTTAATGTTCTAACTCTTACGGTGAAGAAGCAAATAAAATTATATAAATATAAGGCTGTTAGCCACTTTTAATGATATATCACTCTATGGGCTCTTTCTAAATTATAAGCAAGCTCACAAAAATAAAAAAAAAAAACTCACAATGCCAGGATATAAACAAACTGTGTAAAACAATCCTCTAAATCTATCTTGAAATGGCAGAAGCGGGTAAAATCTTGGCTGTAATGTTCTCAAGTTCTAAAACCTCATCAATCCTTTATAAATCCTGCAAAACAATCTCTATCCAATACAATCTCTACCTGTTTGATTTTTTCTCAATTATAAATAAATTCTGAGTTAGTCCAGTAACACACTGGCAATCCTAAATCACAATCTTAAATTCTCCTTGTAACAGCAGACCACCACCACAGGTCACCTGAGTTTTAGTATGTGGACTAGGCAGCTGTTCTCGGGCAGTGAAATTAGCATTAGAATACAGATAACTTCAGGGCAAGCTACACCTATGGAAAAAGTAAAAAGTCAATCCCCAACAATCTAGTCTCCAAGGCACTTACACAGTCTATCTATTATGTTGTAAATTTGACTATCAATTCTACATTAGAACGCATAATGGGGTGGTCTCCAATACCTTCGAGACAATGTCCCAAATTCTTTTTTAGAAGCCTGGTTTCAGCATAAGAATTTCATAAACATTAATTTCTAATTTAGACTTGTCTCACTAGGGTGGCCCAAATGTCCGGTATCTAGAATTACTTTATCTAAATTATAGTTTTTAAGCCAACTTTCTGTTACCAATATTATACCTTTTTAACCATGTTCAATAACCTGAAAGTTTTCAATAGTCCACAACCAAGGCAAGCAGAGCATATTTATACATTTTAAAAACCAATGAGAAACAAAATTGAAGTGGCTACATATCTTAATATATATAAAACACCATTTTTAATTTTTTATGATTTTAGGGACGCACCCTGTCACCTGTTGAGTCAATTAACCAGTCAGGGATTTTCTAAAGAGAAACAGCTATCAACTCTTGTAAAAAAGCTGAGAAGTCATGTACTTTAAGATCTCAGCTCGTGTAGATGGCTAGCCAGCTTCTAAGCCGCTCCTCCAGCTTAATCTATGACACCTGGCTCCCAGGCATAGGGGCTTTAAAGACCTGATTGAAATTGTTTTTCTATTCATTTGTTCCTTGAACGAGTTAAAACTGTCAAGGTGTTTTGACAACTGCAGATAAGTTTTTACCATTTTTTCTTTTGAATACGAAACGAAAACATTTGTAAACAACGAGAACAAAATCACAGACATAAAACTGACAGGACATGAGACATCCTGAACCAGAGACAAACAATAATAGACAAAGAGGAAAAACCAGATGGTGTCCACGGTGACTATCCACTTTCGAGGTGGAGTTGATATGGGCGATGGATTGTCTCAATTCCTGGATCTAGTCCACCAACGTGTTGGAAACCCAATTCCTGGGGTAAGATACTAAGATATATTATCTGAGCGGGCACGACATTTGCCAATGGTAAGGTGAAACACAGCCCTGAATATTTTTTAATGGCACAGAATTACACCAACCCACTCAGGCTGTGCACGGCACACGGAGATGTCCTTTATTTGATTCTCCCGAATAAATTTTCAGGCTGTCTGCCTACGATCAAATGATCAGCATGACTCTGTAAAGCTATCGGAATCCCAGCGCCATCGACGCTTGGCGTTTCCCAGAGCCGGCGCGGAGCTTAAGTACACCTTTTATAAAGCAATTCAAGACAAGTTTTCTGCCAACATACTGTGTTCCTTTTACCTCCTCCCTTCTCTTCCGGGCATTCTTTCCCAATATTTCACCCCCCAATTGGAGGGACTGCTACTTGAGATCGATCAGCTTCCTTTCTCAAGTAAATTTTCACTACCCCCTGTTTTCGACCATCTTTTCCTCCCCTAACGCCTCCTCCATGAGCCTACTTTAGGTAGTCTCCCTTAACCTCGGGACGCTTTTATGTTAGCTAGAAACTCAAAGGTCAATAAAAAGCCTGAGGTTGCCAACAATCTCTAGCGGCTTCCTGCGTCGGCAAGGGACTGAGCTGGAGCCGGATCAAGGGCCAGCCATGGTCTCTCAGGGCTCCACCTCACCACAGTTTTGAATTCTCCCCACGAAATGGAGGCTTCCAGTGCTTTTGACATGTTTTTATCCAGGGTTTCTTGGCACCAAGTGTCCCCACATACGACTTCCATACGACGGCAAGGAGCACGCGAGACATAAAATTTTCTATGAGTGACTTTTATTCTGTCTATTCTCTCTCTCATGGTGGAAGCCCCTCTTGCGCCGCCAGGCGCGCCTATTTATCCCCCGTTCGCACCCACACCTGATTGGTTGCTTACTCATGACCTCATCAGGTCGATCCCGGAAAATGGGGCAAAGACCTGGCAAGAAGGCACTCTTGCACATGCGCACACAGTAAATCTCCCCATAGGAACCCGGGCTAGCGGCGGCAAAGGCTAGCGCCATCTTGACTGACCTGGCTTCCACGGGGGCACCAGTGGAAGCCAGCGCTTAATATAGTGGTGGCGAATTTAATGCCTCTACAGTATCGCCTCAGAAGAGGGGGAATTGGTTTCCAGCAAACTGGGAGCTGAGCCAGAGCTCCAAGCATGAAAAACCAGAACAAAGGAATACAGCCAATGCCATCAGAGCGGCCTTGGGGCAAGAGGCTGGGCACACACTGGCAGCAGTCAGGCCACTACTAGGAGGAAGGCAGTGAGAGACAAACAATAAAAGCTACCTGCTTCCTATAAGCAGGTAATCAAAGGATAAAGTTTTAAAATTTGTCTTAATTATTTTTTTAATATTTAATAACTTTAATTTAATATCTGCATGTACAGCTACAGGCCAGAAGGGGCATGGATCTCATTACAGATGGCTATAGACACCATGTGGTTGCTGGGAGGATTTAGACCTCAGGTTACTCTGGAAGAGCAGTCAGTCTTCCCCCCCCCAGCTGGGGACCGAACCTAGGCCCATGCGGCTTTGTAGGGCGCTCTACACCGGAGCCAAATCCCAACCCTGCAGTCAGTGTTTAACCACCAAGCCATCTCTCCAGCCTGTCTTAATTATTTTTTTAGGGATAGAAGGAAATACGGATTTTACCCGAGCCACGTGGAGATTTTGTCCTATGGGTTGGAAGTAATACAAATAGCTTAAGATGAGAGGCAGAGGGTCAGTGGGTAGACACAGCAAATATTAAGTTCTACAAAAGATAAGAGTTAGAGATATTAAATAAATAAACGCTGTAAAGATGCATAAAAGTCTTGCCAGGACAGTTCCTTGGGATCTTTGAACATGGTCTACTCATGAGATTTCTGGGTTTTTTTTTTTTTTTTTGGTTTTTTTTTTTCGGAGCTGGGGGCCAAACCCAGGGCCTTGCGCTTGCTAGGCAAGTGCTCTACCACTGAGCTAAATCCCCAACCCCTAATTTCTGGGATTTCTTTGCCTGGTATGACAAAAATAGAGCCTGAAAATAGGTTTATGCAGTAATCAGAAGGGGATTTAAGTTTACATTATATAAATAATTCAGGCCTTGATCTCATGAAGGCAAGGAGTTTCACCACTGCCTCATTGGTTATTCATTGCTTGATTTGCCATCATTGTTTGTTATCAAAATGAGTTATGAAATTAAAGAATTCCTCTGGGAAGTTCATTGTTCAAATTCCTGGTTACTGGGCCAAGGACAACTGTCTTTTCTACATTTTGTTTGACAAACAATTAGATGTGACAGGAGACCCTAAGAACTATAAAAATTCAAAAAAAATCAACAAGACAGATGATTCATCATACCATCCCATGGCAAAATGTCCCATTCAAAAATTGCTCATTGTCTTTCACCTTTTTTTTTTTTTTTTTTTTTTTTTTTTTCTTTTTTTTTTTTCTTTTTTTTTTCGGAGCTGAGAACTGAACCCAGGGCCTTGAGCTTGCTAGGCAAGTGCTCTACCACTGAGCTAAATCCCCAACCCCGCATTCAAAAATCTTAATGGTACCAAAACTCTGGTTGTGAGATTCACAACCAAAGCAGAGCATACAGCTCTGACAAGATTCATCTGCTGGGATGCTAAACTGACCTGCAGTTCCAGCTCCCTGCTTCCTGATGCTGTCCAGAGACTCGCTTCCAGGACAGCTTTAAGACTGCTGCTGATTTCAAGTCATCTTGCTTCATCCAACCTTTCAGACAGATCCAGTCAGAACTTCAGTCAAGCTATGAACCTTCCAAATAAACAGAGACTGGATAACAGATGGTAAAGCTGGCCTTACCATCTAAGTCTAACCAGTTTTTCTAACTTTCCTACCCCTTCCCACCCCTTTAGAGAATTTCTCATCACCCATATTCAGCAGTAAAAAGCTATGGAAAGTCATCAGCCCAATTCCTTGGGTTTGGGTGTCTGGTAATGGTTATTTTTACAAATTATACATAGGTTGTCATTTTAAGGTCTAATTTGGAAATGATCATAATTTTTAACAAGAAGAAAATATATGGGATGGATTACTAATTTCATTCTTAGACAAGGAATTGTGTAGCCATAATCTCAGTTGATGAAATATTTATTTATTTATTTATTTATTTATTTTGGTTCTTTTTTTCGGAGCTGGGGACCGAACCCAGGGCCTTGCGCTTCCTAGGCAAGCGCTCTACCACTGAGCTAAATCCCCAACCCCAGATGAAATCTTTATAATTGATGCAAATTAAATATACAATTTCTTAGATTGGTACAGAATTTATATTGATACAGATTTTAGGTTTTCATTGATATAAATCTATATGTTAATATGAAATTTAAAATTAATATTGTTACTCTTAGATAGGCATTGTGCCTATACAACTCATTTAAAAATACGAGGATTAGACCCAGTCCTTCTAGTAGCTGTTTTACAAACTATTTAAGAAATGATCAAGTAACACGAGTTAAGGGCCAGATAAGCTCATGGTTATGTTAGATTATGATTGAATTATAATGAAGTGTTTTCACAGTTTGCTCAAACAAAAATAGCTAAGAGTAGTTAAGGTTTAATAATTCCAAGGTACTTTACTTAGATGGTCTTCAAAAACATCAAAAATCCACAAAATATAACGTTTAATGTTATTTCATTATTAAGGACCATTTGACCATGAGACATGTCTATTCCTGACAGCTTCCCCATTCTCCTTCAAAGAAAAATTGAGCATTGTTAACTCCAGGCAAGGTTGCTTATTGTAGCAAGGTAGCCATGGAGAAGAAATTACCATTTCTTTACAGACAAAATACTGTCTAAAAAAAAGAAAGAAAGAAAAAAAAAAGACACACTATACAAAATAGTTGACTGATAGTTCTGCCAAGACAGGATAAAACAGTCCTTCATAACCCTGCTTTGCAAAGGTTTGTCAGATGATCTTGGACCAAAAGGCTAATGCTCCAACATTATAAAAATTAAGGGCTGTTCAGGTAGTCAGCTGTCTCTATAATTGTTTAAGTTTTAGAAGCTATATTTGGTCCTTTCTATATATCAGACAATATTTAATTCATTCTCAGGTTTCTGATGGGGTTAAAAAACTAGTTATAGTCTCAAAATCAAACTCAAGTTGCTTAACATTGAGAGAGAGAGGTTACAAAATAAAAGACATAATTTCAGACAGTGCTACAGGCTAAAATCTAAGCAAAATTCATGGATAAAATTATAACTCTTTTTTTAAAAGATTTGTTTATTTGATATATATATACGCACACTGTAGCTATCTTCAGACACACCCGAACCCATTACAGATGGTTGTGAGCCACCATGTGGTTGCTGGAAATTGAACTCAGGACTTCAGAAAGACCAGTTAATGCCTTTTTTTTTTTTTTTTTTTTTTGGGAGCTGGGACCCAACCCAGGGCTTGCACTTCCTAGGCAAGCGCTCTACCACTGAGCTAAATCCCAGCCCCTAGTCACTGCTTTCTAACTGCTGAGCCACCTCTCCAGCCCCAGAAAGGGTTTCAAAAGAGTTACTCAGAGACTTCACCAAGCTCTTGAAGCTTCAGTACCATGGAAATGAGTGTGACCCCAGGTTTGAAATATTCTCCAGGCTAAAGTGGCTAATAAAATGGAGTGAACAGAGCGTGCTAAACAGCACTCCACTTCCTCCAAGGTCAGGAACACACAGGCTTCTTATAGACCAGTATGGCTCCTAGACCCTTCTTTGGCCCATCCCTGAAGAAGCCTTGGAATCCTGAGTGTCAAGAAAAAAATGACAAGGAACAATCAAAGACGACATTCGATGGAGGGGCTGGTCCACAGTCTGCAGAGCTGTCTCCCTGGGGGCCCAGCACAGGAATGTCTGAGCTACACAGGCCAGCCCCAGAGAGGGCGACTACACAGGCACTGGTTCCTAAGTCCTTCCCACCCTGTCCTGGAAGAGGAACCTGAGATGGGGTAGGGAACAGGAAGAGACCACAGCAATGCCACACCACAGAGAGCGAACCCCACCCACCTCACCTGGCTCTTGAGTGACTCTCCACCCTGAAACAGGGCCTGAGCAGAGGAGAAGAAGAAGGTTCAAGTTAGGGCAACCCTGTGAGTTATGGTTGAGGCAGCCATCTTAACCCTTTAATTACTAAAACATTCTCGATAAGCCTTACCCCCTGAAACCGTCCCTCCTAGAGACATGCTTACTTTGGCTCTATGGAACTTCCTGTTGCTCAGGCCCAAAGTCGACTCCTTAACCCCACGCCGTACCAATGAGCTATCCTTTACATTACAGTCTCTACGACTTGAATTAAAAGAGTGGTCTAGTGCAGTTAGGGGGGCTTGTATCTAGGAATCCTGCTTTGAGCAAAGTAAGAATCAGTAGATTTGGGGGGTTGGGGACTTAGCTCAGTGGTAGAGCGCTTGCCTAACAAGCCCAAGGCCCTGGGTTCGGTCCCCAGCCTGGAAAAAAAAAAAAAAAAAAAGAATCAGTAGATTTGGAAGGAGTTATTTTGGTCTTTACTCTGTCTTTTGAGACAAACTTTCCTGCAGCTAAGGCTGTCCTCAAAACTCTTTATGTAAACAAAGACATTCTTGAACATCTCGCCCCTCTTCCCTGGGATTCTCTGAGCTCTGCAGAATGTTTGGCTGTAGGTCTCTGCATTTGGGGCCATTGCTTGCTGGGTGAAGCCTCTCTGATGACAACTATGTGAGGCACCAATCTATAAGAATAGGAGAATATCATTAAGAATCGTTTCGTGGGGTTGGGGATTTAGCTCAGTGGTAGAGCACTTGCCTAGCAAGCGCAAGGCCCTGGGTTCGGTCCCCAGTTCCGAAAAAAAGAATTAAAAAAAAAAAAAAAAAGGATCGTTTCATTGGGCTGGAGAGATGGCTCAGTGGTTAAGAGCCCCGACTGCTCTTCCAGAGGTCTTGAAATTCAATTCCCAGCAACCACATGGTGACTCACAACCATCTGTAAAGAGATCCGATGCCCTCTTCTGGTGTGTCTGAAGACAGCTACAGTGTACTTATATATAATAAATGAATAAATCTTTAAAAAAAAAAGAATCGTTTCGTTGACTTTTTTTTTGTCCACAAACTTCTGATCATCCAGCCTCTACTGCCCAAGTGCTAGGGTTTTACACGCACAGGCCATAACACCAGCTGCTTTGTTTTCTGAGACAAGTTCATCTATAGCCAAGGATGGCCCTAAACTTGCCATATAGCCAAGGATAACCTTGAACTCATGATCCTCTTGCCCTCATCTCCTAAACACTAGTATTATATTCCTGATCCACACTGCCCGGCTAAGGTCAGGTCTTCTTATGTAGCCCGAGATGGCTTGGAACTCACTGTGTAGCCTGGGCTGGCCTTGAACTTGTAGATCTTTGTCTCTGCTACTTGAGTATTCTGGCGGCATATGTATGCCACCACGTGTTGCATAGCAGTTTCCTACCAGGTTTAAACATTCTGTCAGTCAGGAAAGCTCTATAAGACAGAATATAAACTACTCCAGATAGCTTCAGGAAGTCCCTGAAACTGACCAGATTTACTAGGTCCCTCTCTCCCAAGAGTAAGCAATAAAGACTGTTGGGAGTCACTCTTAGCCAAGGCAAGATGCAAAGAAGAATCTCAGAGAAGCTAAACTGCAAATACTCGAGACTAGAGTGGCTTCCTGGAAGAAGCAGAAACCAGCAGAGCTGCCTAGACTAACTGAGTCACTTGGAAAGATACTCTTCAGCCTGCTGAGCTGCCTACAAGATGTGCAACATGCATGGGTTTCCAGATTTTGTAAGCTGCCACCTATGTTGGGCTTTGGTGATGCAGCTGTCATTGAGCTGTCATTGCTGCTCCTGTTAATGACCCTTCACCTATATTCCAGTAAGTAGCACCACAGAATCCCATTGGCTCACCAGGTTGGACTTTGATGGTATCTATACTTTGGTCCTTATCTGGGCTGAGTAGATGTATGTGTTGTTTCGTCTCCCCAGGAAGAATCTTGTCAGACAACACCATGCCCGGCAGATTTTAGGTTTTCTAAGTTTATAAAAAGAAGTTCTGTCTCTCCTTTCATAAACTTGGGCTACTAAAGGCTGAAACCTCCAGATAATGATAAAGACCTGTTTATATAAGTCTTTTTAAATTTTTAAAATTTTCCCAGGCATGGTAGAGCACATCTTTAATCCCAACCCTTGGGAGGCACATGCAGGTGGATCTCTGTGAGTTCGAGGTCAGCCTGCTCCACAGAGTGAGATCCAGGACAGTCAGAGCAAACCAGTCTTGGAAAAAAACAAAAATTCATACATACATACATACATACATACATACATACAATAAACTGAAGCACTGATTTAAAGCATATGAGTGTTTTGATTGCGTGCATGTCTGAGCACCATGTGAATGCCAGGGACCCGAGATCAGAAGAGAGCATCAGATCCTCTGTTATTAGAATTATGGATAATTGTGAGTGGCCCTGTGGTTGCTGGGAATTGAACCTGGATCCTCTGTAAGAACTAGTGCTCTTGTCCTGAGTTCAAATCCCAGCAACCACATGGTGGCTCACAACCACCCGTAATGGAATCCGATGCCCTCTTCTGGTGTGTCTGAAGACAGCTACAGTGTACTCATATACAAAATAAATAAATAAATCTAAAAAAAACAAACAAACAAAAAAAAAGAACTAGTGCTCTTAACCACTGAGCCATCTCCTCAGCCTTTGAAAGCTCATTTCTCTCGGTCCTCTAGGGACACAAGTACTCAAGAGTTCTTTTTCTTTTCCTCTTAAATATCTTTATTTCATTTTTAGGTATATGTGTACCTGTGGGTGAGTACAGGTGCCCTTGGCGTCTGAAGTAGAGCATCAGACTCTCCTTAGCTGCAGTTGCAGGCAGTTCCGAGCTGCCTGATATGGGTTCTGGGAACCAAACTTGAGTCCTCTGGAAAACCAGCACGGGCTCTTAGCTGCTGGGACATCTCTTCAGGCCCTGTTTGTTTGCTTTGCTGAGAAGAATCTCGCTGTGGGGCCCTGACTAGCTTGGGACTACTATGTAGAACAGGTTGATCTCAAACTCACAGAGACCCACCAGCTTCTGCCTCCTGAGGGCTCCACCACACATGGTACCTAAGTCTTCTTTTTCATACTATATTCTAGAACTCAGAACTCGTGCCAGAAAACTTTGTTTAAAGAGTCATCATCAGGACTGGAGAGATGGCTCAGCGGTTAGGAGCACTGAGTGCTCTTCCAGAGGTCCTGAGTTCAAATCCCAGCAACCACATGGTGGGTCACAACCATCTGTAACGAGATGTATTTGGTGCCCTCTTCTGGTGTGTCTGGAGACAGCTATGGTGTATTCATATAAATAAAACAAATCTTTAAAAAAGTCGTCATCATCGTCATCAACATCTGAGTTGCTGAAGAAAAACCCCAGATTCAAATAGTACACAAAAACCAAGAGTGTTTACTCTGCAGAATCAACCAGCAGGCAGGGGTCAGCCATTCATAGAAAATGATGATGACCAGATAACTGATTGCTATATTCGCTTAACCGTTTTTGGTCAGACCTTAGAGAAAGTCCAGGGACTGTCTTAGTCCTTGAGCTGACTATCTCTCTCAGCTAGATGGTAGAGTTATTGCTTATTAATGACCCATTGTCTATGGGTTTGGTTTTCCATTTGTTTGTTTTGTCTTTGTTTTGAGAAGCCTTGCTTGCTTCTTTGGGAAACTGAAGCTTAAGGCCTATTCTAAAATGGAGTGAGTTAGGTCCTCTCAAATCTTCATTATCATTATTATTGGGGTTTTTTGAGACATGATTTCTCTGTGTGGTTGTCTTTGAGACAGGGTCTCACTCTGTAGTCCCGATGCCTGTAGACCGGGGCCTCAAACCTACAGACATCCACCTGTCTTTCCCTCCCAAGAGCTAGGGCTTGACTGTACCAAGCTTACCTATTATTATTATTATTATTATTATTATTATTATTATTATTATTATTATTGGTGATGAGCATGTACTCTACCACGGAGCAAAATACCTCACCTCTGATACTTAAAAAAAATTAAGTAAAATTCAGATGCCAGGCTACAGACACTTCCTGTGTAGCCCAGGATGGCCCTGTATTTCAGCCTCAAAGAAACAGAGATTAGAGGCATGTGTTACCATGGCTGGCAACGCTTTGATTTTTTTTTTAAGATTGTATTTATTTATTCTATATATGTGAGTGCACTGTCACTGTCCTCAGACACACCAGAAGAGGGCAATGGATCCCATTACAGAGGTTGTGAGCCACCATATGTTTGCTGGGAATTGAACTCAGGACCTTAGCAAGAGCAATCAGTGCTCTTAACCACTGAGCCATCTCTCCAGCCCAACACTTTGATTTTTAATTTTTAAGAAATATGCGCTTTCCGGCGGTGACGACTTCCCTACGAGAACATGCCTCTCGCAAAGGATCTCCTTCATCCCTCTCCAGAAGAGGAGAAGAGGAAACACAAGAAAAAGCGTCTGGTGCAGAGCCCCAATTCCTACTTTATGGATGTGAAATGCCCAGGATGCTATAAAATCACCACGGGCTTTAGCCATGCACAAACGGTAGTCTTGTGTTTTGGCTACTCCATTGTACTCTGTCAGCCTACAGGTGGAAAAGCAAGGCTGACAGAAGGATGCTCCTTCAGGAGGAAGCAGCACTGAAAGCCCCTGATTCAAGATGAGTGGGAACCTTCCCAATAAACACATTTTGATATAACAGAAGAAGGAGGAGGAGGAGGAGGAGGAGGAGGAGGAGGGGAGGGGAGGGGGGGGGGATGGGGGAGGAGGAGGAGGGGAGGAGGAGGAGGAAAAAGGAGGAGGAGGGGGAGGAGGAGGAAGAAGAAGAAGAAGAAGAAGAAGAAGAAGAAGAAGAAGAAGAAGAAGAAGAAGAAGAAAAGAAGAAGAAGAAGAAGAAGAAAGAAAGAAAGAAAAAAGAAAAAAGAAAAATGCCTTAGTGTTTTACCTGCATGCGTGGATGTGTTCCTGTGCGCCCAGTACCTACAGAGGCCAGAAGAGGACATTGGATCCTTGGTACTGGAGTTAAGGGTTCTTGCGAGCTTGTCATATGGGTACTGAAATTCAAATTGGGTCCTGTGGAAGAAGAACAAGTATGCCTGGCTACTGAGCCATCTCTCTAGCCCCCAAATATGTGAGATTTTGGTCACACTCTTGGTTGGATTGAAAGGATGGAAGTTCTGAAATTCTTGTCTAGCGTTAAGCGATTTAGCAATAACTGTGCGCTAACGGCTTTCCAGCGCTGACATGTAGGACGGAGCTGTCTCACAGTGGTTATCAACTGCTGTCGTCTCATTTCCTAGCATCCAGACATCAAGCTTCTGTGGAAGTGCGTGCCACAGCTTTCCTGAGAGGGCCTCCTCTCAGTTCTCAATTGTTACGGGAGAAGATTTAGGGAGTTCCCTAAATGATATGCAATTCCCTTGGCTTCCGTGAATAGTCTAGGAGTTGCCAATCCAGAGATCTAGAGCCCAATCCAGAGTGGACATTTCCGTGTGGCTGAGATTTAGCTATTCCGAAAATTTCTTTTTCTGGATCTTTAGTTAAGGGAGTGTGTCGGGTGGTGGGCTGTGAAAGGTATCCTAGTTCCCAGTTGAGCTGAGGTTTGAAACCCCAGTGACCCTAAGGAACAGTAGGCAGTTCCCTAAACTCCCAGGAAACCAGTCTCGGGTCCCACAGCTACAACCCCAACCCCACACCCAGCCTCTTATAGAGAGGTTTGTGACCATCAGTCACATAGGAGCAGCACCCCAAGCCCTCCCACATGTAGATGAGGTATCCCCAAGCTCTCACAGCAAGCCAACAGGAACTACCTACAGTCAGACCCTGACCCACCCCAAAACTGTACACAAGAATCCTATCCTGCAGGAACTGCAACACCGCCTCTTGGGGAAGAGATCTACTCTCCCGAAATCGCCCGCCAGAGGCTTCCCTGCGCCCCTCGCTGGCTAGTCAGCCCCCTGCTGACGTCTTGGAGCAACTGAAGCGGCAGTGGCAGACTGAGGTGGAGCAGCGCCAGCAATGGAGGTGGTAGAGACAATTTCCCCTCCCTGCTCGAGTTCTTTCTCCTTCGCCTGAACCCTCGCACCTGGCCGGGCCAGAGATCTCCGTGGAAAGCCCCCAATACATAGGCCCATAGGAGTAAATCAAATCTTTTCTTTAATATATAAAAACTTTTTTAATGTTATAAAACGTCTTAAAGAATACCCAGTGGCTGCACTGTGGTGGCATCCTGCATTTTCCCCGGTGAGATAAATCTGCTAGGTCTCCGGCAGTCCATACCCAGAAATGAGTTCAAAGTGGACCATAGAAGGATTTCTGGCTGTTAGATAAAAGCCACACGTTTCTTGGGAACTTGTGAAATAGGAGTAGTTTTCCTTGCCTCTGGCAGAAGGGACATGGCTCGCCACTGGACACGTACATGTGGTTTTATTGGCCTCCAGGCTCCTCAGCCCCATTCACAAATACTTGCTATACATTTCAAAGCCCCACCCTCATCTCCTAGCCCTCCTCACCCCTCCCTATGCCCTAACCGCCCTCCTGTAAACTCTTGAGCTCACAGTCCAACTGTTCTCTCTGTTGCCCCCCTTGCTGTCTTGCTAGTATCTGTTTCCAGCTCTTTCCACCGTCCTCTCACACTCCCCCAGCCTGGCCATACCCAGTTTTCTTTCTGCCCTAGACTTTGCCAGATCCCTCTGGATATTTTCTCTCTCCTACCCATAATGAAAATCTTTCTTGGGGCTAGAGAGATGGCTTAGAGATTAAGAACACTGGCTGCTCTTCCAGAGGTTCTGAGTTCAATTCCCAGCCTCCACGTGGGATCCGATGCCCCTTCTGGTGTGTCTGAAGATAGTGACAGTGCACTCACATACATAAAATAAATAATATTTTTTAAAAAAGAAAATCTTGGGGTTGGGGATTTAGCTCAGTGGTAGAGCACTTGCCTATGCAAGCGCAAGGCCCTGGGTTCAGTCCCCAACTTGAAAAAAAAGAAAAGAAAAAAAAAAAAAAAGAAAAGAAAAAATCTTTCTTCCTTCCTCCCAACCCCCACATCCCCACTAGCCACACGCCTACGCAGAGGCAGGCAAGACTCTGCGTTGTAGCCAGTCAGTGCTATACAAAGAAACTCTGTCTCAGAAAAGTAAACCAATCCAAACCAAACCAAACTTTCCCCTCTACTGGAGCGGCCATCTATTGGTTTCCTCCGATGCTTCCTCACACACAGAAGCTAGCCTGGAACTCCTAAGAGACCCACCAGTCTCCGCCCACCAAGTGCTCGGTCCCCAGCTCCAAAAAAAAGAAAAGGAAAAACAAAACAAAACGGGCTGAGAAAGTCATGAGCAGCAAGCCAGTAAACAGCATTCCGTCATGGCTTCTTGCTTCAGTTCCTACCTACCAGTTCCTGGTCTGACTTCTCTCCGTGATGGAGTGTGACCTGAGAGGTCCACACTGCAATAAACCTGTCTTCCTTAAGTTGCATTGATTGGGTTTTATTATTGTTATTGTTTAGTTCTTGATGTTTGATTTTTAGTTTGTTTTGAGACGGTGTATTAAAAAAAAAAACAAAAAACAAAAAAAACCTTGGCTGTCCTGGACTCACTCTGTAGACCAGGTTGGCCTCAAATTCAGGGATCCACCTGCCTCTGCCTCCCGAGTGCCCCACCACCTCCCAGAGAGTTTGGCCAAGGTGCTTTATTGAAGCAATCAAAACCCTAAGAGGACCACCATTCCTGACTTTTTTTTTGATTGTTTAGCCCTCTGTTTTCCCTTCTATGAGAATAGCGCTCTGATTCCTTGCTTGCTTACTTGCTAATTCCTTACATGGATCCAGGAACTTGTCCTGACTTGGGCAGGGAGGGAATGAAGAAAAATAAACACAGAAAAGCGGGGATCAGATAGACTCCGCTCTCTGGCGGAGAAGCCTCAGCAGTCTGGAAGCTCAGCACGTTTAGTATACAGAGTTGAATGAGGAAGTAAAGGGGAGGCAGGGTTTATGGTGCACAGCTAGATCAAGGAGACACGGTTAGCTTGTCTTGGTAGGAGCTAATCTCTTCGTAGGAGCAGTCTCCATAGGATAGCAGTCTTTAGGCTGTAGCATCTGAATGGAGGATGTTTCCTTTCTGCACTATCCACATCCACGTGTGGACCAGAGGAAGGCTTTGTCATCTGTTGGTTAAGAATGGCCCCTTAAACCCATATTTGAATACTTAGTCACCAAGGAGTAGAAGTCTTTGACCGGATTAGAAGGATTGGAGGAAGTGTGGGCTTTGAAATTCTGAAAGCCCATGCTAGGCCTAGTTCTTTTTCCCCTCCCGCTGCTGCCTGTGGATCAGGATGTAGCTCTTCACTACTTCCCCAGTACCATGGCTGCCTGCCTGCCACCATGCTCCCCACCCTGATGGTTATAGACTAAACCTCTGGCTCCCAATTTCTTTCATAAGAGTTGCCTTGGCTGTGGTGCCTCTTCATAGCAATAGAACCCTAAAATACCATTCCTCTGAGCCTCAAATTCAGAGACTCAAGAAGCTTTTCCACTTCCCTATGGGTCTGAGGCTATGGTTCTTGGCATGGCTCTGTAAGGTCAACAACACATACTCAGGCCTCATGCACCCAGGATTTCCTCCCCTCCCCTTTCCCCTCTTTCCCTCCCTTCCTCCATCTGCCTTTTCTGCCTATACAGGGTCTCACTACAAAAAGCCCCAACTAGGGGGACTGGAGAGATGGCTCAGTGGTTAAAAGTACTGGCTGTTCTTCCAAAAGTCCTGAGTTCAAATCCCAGCAACTACATGGTGGCTCACAACCATCTGCAATGGGATCTGGTGCCCTCTTCTGGTGCCTGAAGACAGCTACCATGTACTCATATAAATAAAATAAATCTTAAAAAAAAAAAAAAAAAAAAGCCCCAATTAGCCTGGGACTCACTATGTAGCCAGGTAAGATTCTAACTCAGAGATCCTCCTGTCTCTTGCCTCTCGAGTGCTGGGATTAAGGGTGTGCACCTTTATGCCTGGCCATCCCTGATTCTCCCTGGTTCCAGCCCCATGTGCCTTCTTTCTGGCAACTGCCACCAGGACCAGCCAAGTATCTGAGCTGCAGTGCCCTCTCCACACTGAGTGGTTTAGAGATAGTTATGAAAGGTAAAAGTTTTAAGGTTGCCTCCCCCACTAGACAAAGGTTCAGGAAGAAAACCGGTTAGGCCCTAGAATTGTATGTTCCAGGAAGCCCCTCCTAGGGCTATAGAATAGGTAATTACATCTGCTGGTTCAAGCAGCTTCTCCCAGGAGCTAGCGAACCATAAAGCTGAACAATCTTGAGAAACAGCGAGTTTCTCCTTGTGATTTTTCACTGGTATTCTTGTGATTTTCCAATGATACCACCCCTGCCCCCTTGGGTTGTGGCTTCTTCCTTTAAATATCCTTTCTCCCAGCCTCTCAGGGTCGAACTCCATTGCCCCTGCGTGGGATACGAGTCTCAACCCCAGTGCACTGGTTCCTATCGATAAACCTCATGTGATTACAGCAAGGATGGTCTTGTGTGAGTTCTTGGGGGGTCGTGTCATCCCGAGACTTGAGTGAGGGTCTCCCCGCTCCAGGGGTCTTTCAGCTACCTGACTTTATTTATTTCTGAGACAGCAACCGTTAACTCTGAACTTGTGCAATTAAGTCCTCTTCCTGCCTCAGCCTCCGGAGTAGGTGTGGTGATTCGAATGAGAGCCTCCCATAATCTCAGGCATTTGAATATTCGGTCCCCAAAGGCGACCCTGTTTGGCAAGTCTTGGGAGGTATAACCTTGCTGAGGAAGTATGTCAGTGAGGGCCTGCTTTGAGGTGTCCAAACTGTGCTAGTACACTAGCTAGTGTACTCTCTCTGCTTCCAGTCTGTGGTTCCAGTTGTGAGCACTCAGCTGGTCCAGCCCCCTGCTATCGCCTCTCACCATCACCGACTGTGATTGCTCTGGAACCTTAACCCCAAACAAAGAAGACCTTTATTCTAGAAGTTGCCTTGGCCATGGTGTTTTAGCACAGCAATAGAAAAGTTTACTTAGTACAGTAGGCTGGACTTGTCAGTGTGATGAGAACAGGAGACAGAATGTGGCCAGGCCATTGGGGGAGCCACTGGCAAAGGAGCAGTTCCACCTCTCGTCCTTGGTAATCACTCAGTCCTGGCCAGAAGCCGAGAAGGTTGTTTCCATCAGAAGTTGGGCCCTAGTCACGGGCCAGGAACGTGAGAATGTTTAAATGCACTGGGCTGTGCTCTGGGCTCCTGGTTTGTTTTGTTTTGTTTTTTAATCTTCTTTCTCCTTTACACAGTAACTTAGTGAGCACAGCTGCCTGGAAGGTCTGTGCATCAGGTCCTCACTAGCCCTGGAAGCTGTGCTCCAAACTCCGTGCAGACACCGGGATGGAGAGGTACATGAACACCCTCTGGGGATCAATTGGACCAACCAGGTCACCCCCCCCCAACACACACACACCCCAACCCGGGCCTCGACCCAGCAACTCCCTAAAGTTAATAAAACCCTTAGATAGAAACCTCCTCCTGACAGGAATCCTGCCCACCCCTACCTATATAATAAATGAATAAAATGTAATAAAAAATTAAAATTCCATCTCGATAGTAGAGAATAGCCTGTTCCAGGGGTGAAAGGGGAACCAGGGAAATATTAATCACAAGATATATACCATCTTGGTTAGGTAGGAGAGATAGAGCCAAAGATCTACTGTGAAATGTGGTAACTGTAGTTAAAAATAATCAGTGCCATCTTTGCTAAAAGACTGGATTTTAAGTGTTCTCGTTAAGCCTCTTTTGTTAAAATATCCTCACGTGGGCCCTGTTACTGCTCTAATGCTGTGAAGAGACGCTGTGACCAAGGCAGTTCTTATAGAAAGCATTTAATTGGAGGCAAAGAGAGAGTGTGGCTAGACACGGGCTTTTGAAACCTCAAAAGCCACCCACAGTGACCCTCCTACAGCAAGACCACAATCTCCTAATCCTTCCTAAACAGTCTACCAACTGGAGAACGAGCATTCACATTTTCATTCAAGCCACCACAAACACTAGATTCACAGTCACCTAAGTTATTTAGCTAAAATGGGATAGCATTTGCATATGGCTTACCCATATACTCCCAGATAGACTCTGTGTGTGTGTGTGTGTGTGTGTGTGTGAGAGAGAGAGAGAGAGAGAGAGAGAGAGAGAGGGAGGGGGAGGGGGAGGGGAGGAGAGGGGGGGAGGGAGGAGGGAGGGAGGGGGGGGGGGGGGGGGGGGGGGGGGAGGGGGGGGGGGGGGGGGGGGGGGGGGGGGGGGGGGGGGGGGGGGGAGGAGGGGGGAGGGGGGGGGGGGGGAGGGGAGGGGAGAGGAGAGGAGAGGAAGGGGTTTCTAGCCTAGGTGGGCCTTGGATTTCTTATGTATAAGAGAATGACTTTCAACTTCTGGTCCGTCCTCCTGCCTCCACTCTCATGAGATGGAACTACAGATGAGCGCCATCATATCTAGTTTATGCTATATTAGGGATCTATGGTGGTTAGAATAGGAATGGCCCACATAGACTCATGTGTTTAAATGCTCGGCCCACAGGGAGTGGTACTATTAGGAGGTGTGGCCTTGTTGGAGGAAGTGAGTCACTGTGGGGGCGGGCTTTGAGATCTCGTATGCTCAAGCTACACCCAGTGTGGTACACAGTCTCCTGCTGCTGCCTTTGGATCAAGACGTAGAACTCTCAGTGCCTGCTCCAGCACCATGTCCACCTGCATACTACCACGTCTCCAACTACAATAATAATGGACTAACCTCTGAAACTGTACGCCAGCCCCAAATAAACGTTCTTCTGTGAGGATTGCTGTGGCCACTGTGTCTCTTCACAGCAAGAGAAAGGCTAAAGAAGGGTCTCACCCACGGCTTCATCCAGTCTACACTGCCATCTGAGGCATAACCCTACCTACTTTAAATCATTTCTATTCTACATTTAATACACTGTAAATATTAATAGTCATTACTCCGTGAGAAAATTATGGCTATAAAGTCATCCATTTTCAATACACACACATATTTTCTACAGTATTTTTTTAAAAAAACTTTTTGAGTTATTTATTTTCTTTATGTGTATGAGTCTTTTGCCTGTGTGTATGGATATGACTGGTACCCACACAGGTCAGAAGAGGGCATCGGATTGCCCAGAACTGGAGTTGCAGACAGCAGTGAGCCACCACGTGGTTCTCTTCAAGAAAAGCAAGCGTTTGTACCCACTAAACCATCTGAGTAGCCTTTCTGCACATTTTCCTCTGCGGTTGGTGGATCTGTGCATGTGGGGTCTGACGATAGGGAGGGCGCTCTGTTTAGTTCTGTCAACCAGAAACAGTTTAGAATCCCCGGGAAGGTCATCTCAATGGACGATGGTCTAGTTTCGGCTGACTATGAGGATGTCCCTGGGCGATTATCTTGACTAGTGGGAGGAAATGCCCACTCTGAGCAGCACCACTCCTCAGTAGATAATCCAGGTCGTACCAGGATGAGAGAGGGTGAGCTCAGTGAACAGTGTGCACAGGTTAATCCACACTGAAGCAAGACCATGTGCAACCAACTGCTTCAAGCTCTTGACACCTCCCCCAACCATGATGACTGTAACCTAGAACTATGGTAAGCTGCTGGGGACAGCAGACCATGGCAGGGACTGCCAGCAGCAGGCAGTTATGGAGACATCTCAGAAGCCCACAGCAGCTCGTTCTAAAAAACAGTTGTTCCCTTTCTCCTAACCTTAGCCCTGGACAACAGCTGTATAGATTTCATTTATGCGTGACTGCCTTTCGGTTGGCATTGGTGTACATAATTATTCTATTATATCTGACTTTCCTACTTGTTTCTCCTTCTGCTCTGGTGAATTTGGTGAAACTAGATGTTCCTTGATGTAATGATTCTTAAACAATTGGAAATTGATGCAAAGGGGCACAGCACAGCACAGCCCTAATGGCCCAGGTGCATGCTGTGTGTTCTCATCTTGGAAACAATGTAATAACTGCACAATGGTAGTTCCAGATTAATGCTTCACTTGCAAAGAAAGTTTGAAGAAATTATTAGAAAATGAATTAGAGCCAACATTGGGACTCCAAGAAAGGAAATATTATCGAAGTTATGAAATAAGTTTTGCATAACATTTGAGAGTAGTTCCTGGATAAGGAAGTATAGAATATATAAAATTATATACTAGTAAAACTAAGTCAAAACACTGGGACTCTTACGAGAGTCATTGTGTGCAAGGAACAGAAAGCTAGTGGAACCACTGAGCTAAGGGTTAACTTGATTCTTTCTGGCCACTGCCTGGCAGCTTTGCCCATGTCATTTATCATTAGAGCTTCCCAGGAGAATGCAAGTAGCTGACCTCAGAGCTCTGAGGTATAATAAGTCAAAAGTTAAAGTTTAAATAATGATAAGTTTGCAATTATTATTTTGGCCAAAGGCCTGGGAATAGGGGAAGCTTGAAACTTTGGGGAACAATTGTAATTCTTAGTTCTTTGTGGGATGTGTTTATTCTTTTGAATTTGATTTGGCAATGATTATACAATGTCTTCTTTTCTAACTGCTTTTGGAGAATCGACAAAAGAGTGGGGCAAGAAAAATGCGAGAGAGCAAGAGAGAGCGTGTGAAGGGCAAGTGGAGAGCAAGAAGAGAGAGAGAGCGAGAGCGAGTGAGGAGAAAGTGAGATGTGTATGAGGTGAGTAGAGAATGAATGGAGAGAATATGAGAGAGAAAGAGAGAGGCGGTGGGAGAATGTGAGGTGTGTGTGAAGAGTGTGTGTGTGTGTGTGTGTGTGAGAGAGAGAGAGAGAGAGAGAGAGGGAGAGAGTAACTTTAAGCCTTGAAAAATTGCCTGTCAGTTTATACCTGAAAAGCAGTCTGTGTGCATTTATTATGCGCCTTCCAGATATCCCTGCTTCCAGTTGAGAACTCCGATCCTGTGTCGAGGCTGGACCTAAGCCCTTTCCCCTTAAACAGCACCACCCGGCCCCAGAATATTTTTATCACAGCAGCAGGAAAAGAAACTAAGACAAAGACAAACCATTTGAATTATCTCTAAGTACAGGAAACACAATACTAGCAAAATTTGCACAAAGGTGCAGAAAGGGAAAGAAGAGAGGGTACAGTCAGCACCAGTAAATTTCCAGAAAACTGTTGTCTTTAAAGTCCCCAAGATGTGATGCTTGACAAATAATTTTCCTATGTTAATGTTATAACAATAAATATTAACCAAAGAGTAAATCACTTAGCTTTTTTTTTTTTTTCCCCGGAGCTGGGGACAGAACCCAGGGCTTGCTAGGCAAGTGCTCTACCACTGAGCTAAATTCCCAACCCCACTTAGCATTTTTTTTTTTAAAGAGGAACTTTAACGTGTTAAGTGATGATGATGAGGATGATGTTGGCTGCTTGCATTCTTGTGTTAATTTGGGTCCCCATTTTGTTCGTATGAGAGAGTCTGCAAGGAGGGACCCTGCCCCGGTTGGTTCTGATTCGTAAATAAAGATGCTGGCAGCCAATGGCTGGACAGGGCATACAGATGCGGGACTTCAGGATTCCTGGGCTTGGAACAGAGACTAGGAAGGAGAAGGAGATGGGCCGGGCCAGGAGAAAGAGAAGGAGAGGAGAGAGGCCATGTCTGAGAAGAGTGGAGGACAGGGAGACAGCCGCCATGTGAAGGAGCTGGGAGAGTGCAGCCCATGGGGCTGCCCAACCGGATCTAGGGCAGCCAAGGCAGAATACAGAATTTAGTAAGTGATAACTCAGGATTATGGGGAGGGAGGTGGATTAACCACGCGGAGGTTAACAAGTGGCCCAGATATTGTCCTGCTTAAGGAATATCAAAATATAAAGGTTGTGTGTGTGTGTCTTTTCCTCGGGAAACCAGAACACTGAGGAGGGTAGCATGGAATGCACCACTGGGATTTATCATTTAAAAAAAAAAAACACTGCTACAGATGACGTTGTGCCTTCGTGCGTCTGTGTGCTATGTGTGAATGGACGTGGCATGGGTGGGGAGGTCAGAGGTGAACTGTGTGGAGTCAGCTCTCTCCTGTTCTTACGGAGGTTCTGGGGTTTGAACTCAGGTTGCCAAGCTTACAAGGCTAGCAGTGCTGTTACTCACTGTGACATCTTTTTTTTTAAGGTTATGTGTGTGGGTGTTCTGCCTGCATGGACATCTGTGTATCACTTGTGGGCCTGATGACCAGCGAGGCCAGAAGAGGACAGCAGATCCCCTGGGCCTGGAGTTACAGATGGTTGTGAGCTCCCTGGGGTGCCAGGATTTGAACTTCAGTCCTGTGGAAGAGCAGTCAGGGCTCTGAATCACTGAATCACCTCTCAGCTCTTCCATGAGCCATCCTGCTGGCCCTTCTCTACTTGGGCTGAATGTGTGTGTGAGTATTCCTGTGTCTTCTTCTATTGTGCACACTAGGCAAGCTAGGATCCACCACTGAGCTAAATGCCAACCCCTGTGGCAACTGGATGTTAGGAGATGAAACGTCTTAAACAGATGTTCAAAGAAAACACAAATTTATTTCAGGGTAACCGAGGGCACGTAATTTTGCGAGGACGGTTCCCATGAGTCAGCTTTGTCCCTTGACCATGTGAGTCCTCAGCTCAGGTCAGCAGGCTTGGTGGCTGGCACCTTTACCTGCTGAGCTGTCTGTCTCTCCAGTCTGGATTTTAACTGCATTTGATCGGAGATTTCTGTTTATAGTGGACAATGACAAAATAGACTGTCTACCTGTACTTTATGCATCCATGACATGTAAGGTGTCTTTATGTTGGGGGGATATTTTCAGGCTACGTGATTTATCCTTGAGGTCTTTTTTCAAATGTAAACCTCAAAGAAGAACTCCATGTATAAACGGACCCCTGCAATCAATTCCATGTTGTTCAACTCTAGGTTCTTATTCTGTCATTTAAAGTCATTGTGTCCTGCTGCATGGTGGTAGCACACCTTTAATCCCAGCACTTGAGAGGCAGAGTCAGGCAGATCTCTGTGAGTTTGAGGCCAGTCTGGTCTATAGAGCAAGTTCCAGGGCAGTGAGGGGTACAGAGAAACCCCGTCTCAGAAAAAAAAAAATTACCACGTATAACTTTAATTTTTTCAAAGCCTACTTTTTTTTTTTAAACATTTATTTATACATCATACAGCTTTCTGCCTGCATGTATGCCTGCAGGCCAGAAGAGGGCACCAGACCTGATTATAGATGGTTGTGAGCCACCATGTGGTTGCTGGGAATTGAACTCAGGACCTCTGGAAGAGCAGACAGTGCTCTTAACCTCTGAGCCATCTCTCCAGCCCCAAAGCCTACTTTTAATGATGGGTTCTTAAACACTTTAACCTCCCTTGTAGCCTACCACCCACCGGGGTAATAGAAAAGAAAGGATGGTGGTGGGGGAGTGGACCTGTTTAGAAATGGTTCTTTGGAGCAAATTCTATCTGTACTGTCAAGAAATCAATGGCTCGGTTCACAGGTCAGCAGCAGCAGCTCAATCCACTTGAAAACACATCATGGATATGTCAAAAGTCTAGTTCTGTAGAGTTGGGATAGCAAACACAGATCAACAGTGGTGGCACTACCTAGCAGAAACAGCCAGGCCTCAGCCTTGGCTCAAGTCAGCAGGGGGGACCAGGGCCAACAGTTCTCGGCTGTGTCTCAGTGAAGTGAAGTGAAGATCAGCAAAGACACAAGACCAACAAGCGTCGCACAGCTAGTTCTATGAGCAAGCCTAGTTCAGCCTCTGTCACTGGCTGTCCAGTTCTATTTATACTCCCTCCAAACATCATGTGTCCTCCATGGGTCTTGCCTTACCACGTCTTGCCTCTGCAAGTGAGTCTGTCTCAGCTGATATCACTCTGCCAATCAGCCTGGGTCCGTGGCAGCCAGAAGCTGCAGCACACCATCAGAAGTTTTCTGGTTCATTTCTTTCTATGGCGTCCCAACAAATGGAGCTCAACTATGCAGTGAAAGGCTGAATACATGCCTGTTGTTAGTGAAGAGCCCTACATCACTTGTTCTTTCACGTGCTTCCTTTAGCAGAACGTCCTTTCATCTGTGTCTGCTTCTGCAAAACGTTCTTTCACATGTTTTGCCCTAGCAAAACACCATCCAAGACAAATGACTTTCCAAAGAACCCGTAAGTTTCCACTTCAACCCTGTCAATGTACCCATCTATAAAACAAGAAAGCTGAGGGATATCAGAGTTTGTCCTGCTTCCTTCTGGACTCCAAGGGCACTGCACTAACCCTTGTACTCCTCCCACTACACACGGAATTAGAAATAAAATAGGCTTAGAATATAAAACGAGCAAGTTGATGGCTGACAATGTGGCTGACAACTCAGTATTGGAGACTCGCCTGGTTTGATTCCCCCGGCATCACAAAAAGTGGTAATGTTTGCGTTATAACATCCCGGAAGGAGGTCGGATTACCTATGACAATGTTATTCGTCATTCTGGTACTGGAGGCACATATCAGACAGTCATCTCCACACGGGTGGGAGTGTGCTCTTCCTGTCAGGAGTTTTAGTAGCCAAAATCCGGTAAGGAATCGCCGTGTCGGCTCCACCGGGCTAAATTGAAATGTTGCATTTTAGCAGTGGCTCTCAGCCTCCTTAATGCTGTGACACTTTAATACAGTTCATGTTGTGGTGATCCCCAACAATAAATTATCTTTGTTGCCACTTAATAACTGTAAGTTTGCTGCTGTTATAAATCATGATGCAGATAATTTTGGAGGGTTGTCATAGTTAGAAATCTCCGCCGACCCCTGTGGCCCATTATCTTTCCCTGTTGCTGTGATACAATATTGTGATATTGTGAGGACCGCAGTTTACGTGTGTACTGGCTCTTAGTCCAAGGGTCCAGTGCATTATAGGGGAGACGCTGCATCCGAAGTCAGGAAACAGAGATTGTTGGTAATACCTCCTCCTCCTCTTCTTCCTCCTCCTCCTCCTCCTCCTCCTCCTCCTCTTCCTCTTTTTTCTTCTTTTTTTGTCAAAAACTTTTAGGTGTATTTATTTTTTTTTTAACTTTGGTTCTTTATGAGTTTCACATCATGCACCCCAATCCCACTTGTCTCCACACCCCTTCGTATCTGCCCTCTGTCCTTGCAACCTACCCCCAAAAGAAAATAACAAACAAAAATAAAAAATAAACAAAACAGGGGGTGGGGAGAAAAATAAACAAAATAAAGCATAGGAAACATCTTGTTCTGGAAGCTGTCGTGTGTCACAGTGTGTCACACAGTACACCCTTTGGTCCACATATCTTTACTTGCGAATGTTCATTGCCATGAGTCATTGGTGTGGTTCAAGGCCTCTGACTTCTGCTGGACCATCGATACTGGATCCTTACCAGGAATCCTCTCTGATATCCTGTTTTTGCCCATTGACATGGAGAGCTACAGCTTTGGATCTGTGGGACTGGCCCTTTCACACGCTCCAACAGCTCATAGATGGGGTAGATTTTGAGGTGGGCCAACTCAGAGCCCTAGATCTGGGCCTGGCTGGTAGCTGACCCCCTACTCCTGCACCATCCAGGCAAACTCTCAGCACTGCCCCTGCTAGTTCACTCAATGTTGCAGCCAACAAGGGGCAGGGTCAGCTCTCTGGCTCTCAAGGCCCTGTGGGGTGGCTCCCCCTTGCTACCAGAGTCAGCTCTGTTGTGCTACCCAGGTGATTGATGTGCAGGGTCTGCTCTCCCTAGTGCTGCAGCTGGTGAGGGGCAGGGCCAGCTCTCTTACTCTCTTGAGTAACCCTGGGGCCAGTTCTCCCAACTGCTGCAGGTGGTGAAGGGTGAGGGGCAGAGGGCATCACCCCCACGCTCATGCCACCTCACCACCTCACGGCAAACATAGTGTAGAGAATGGCACCACATTCTTTTTAAGACTGTTTTTAGGGTGGATCTTCCTATCTCAATTAACCTCAGCAAGATAATCCTCACAGGAATGCCCAGAGGTTCACCTGATAATCCCTCACAGGTATGCGTGTCTCTTAGGTGATTGTAGACATAATCAAATTCACATCAATATTAACCATTAATACAGATAAGAAGTCTACGAGAGGGGAGCCTTAGCAAAGAGCACTTTCCCGTCTATCAGAGGACCAGTTTTAGATCCCAACACCTGTAACTTAAAAAAAAAAAAACACCTGTAACTCCTGCTCCAAGGCATCCAAAGCCCACTCCTGGCCTCCATAGGTACCTGCACATATACACTTTCACATATATACAGACACATACATAAAAATAAAACTAAGTAAATCTTACAAAGAAAGAAAAAGGGCCACAAGGGAGGCCTGGTGTGGTGACTAGTGCCTGAAATCCTCAAATTTAAGAGTGTGAGGCTAAGGGGTTGGGGATTTAGCTCAGTGGTAGAGCGCTTGCCTAGCAAGCGCAAGGCCCTGGGTTCAGTCCGCAGCTCTGGGGAAAAAAAAAAAAAGAGTGTGGGGCTGAAAGGCCACGCTGTATATGGAGGCCAGGCTGCGACATGAGTGAGAGTTGCCTCAGGAAAAGAAAAAGAAAAAGAGAGAGAAAAAAGAAAAAAGAGAAGAGGACTCTGAGGGGAAAGTAGATAGAAAAGACCTGAGACCTCTCTCGCTGCAAAGTAGGCCTGAGCCCAGTCTTATCAACCCAGGCTCACATTGAATTATTTGCTAGATTTCAAGGCCCGAAGCAGCTTGTGAAAACACAACCCACACACTGCTGTGGGAGGCTTGGTCACAGAAAGTCTCTTTTTAATTCTCCATTAGAGATTTAAATTTGTCTCTGCCCCCACAGGCCTTGTGTTTGTTCTCTCCTCCTTCTGCCTCCAACTCCCTGCTGGGATATCTGAATGGCTTTGTGGCTGGGGGTGGAACCCAGGGCTCAATGCATGGTAGGCAAACATTTTACATCAGAGCCACAACCCTGGCTCGGTTCTTCTTTTTTCAATAGCAAATTATTAGAATCTTAACATCCAGATTCTAATCACCACATTGGAGCTGTAGCAGTTTGTATTTAGGCCAAAGATACTTACTTGTGACTATAAGCAGTTGTATTAAATGTCACTTGAGGCATCAGAAGGATTCTTGAATTTTGCTGTTGCTCTAGTCGAGGCCTTAGTTTTGGTGATTAGAAGCTTATATTTTAATATTGGATACTGTTGTCACACATACCTATTCCTCCTTTAATAATATAAAAAAATACAAATTTACTTAATTTAAAAACAAACCAGGACAAACTAAACAAGACAGTCACTGAAAAGCTATCTACTTAAGTCAAATTCTAAGAGCAATAAACATTGTGTTGTGAAATGTATCCCTTAGGCATGTTTTATCCCATATCTGTTACACTGGATGTTTACTTTTATATGTTACATGAATAATATATATTTCATTGTAGCAGCAGCATTAGATAATAAAACTTATACAATGTCACTCTGTGCATATTTTTGAATTAGAAAGCCTCGAGAGCAATATATAGACTATATATTATACATTATATGATATCTTGTGAGGCCAAGGGATTGACCTCAGGTTACCAAGCAGGCAACTTTACCTGCTAAGCCATCTTGCTGGCCCAATGACAAAATATTAAACTTGGAAACAGACACTAAGCATCAACAATGAGTACTTGAGTTTAAGTAGTAACATATGTAACAAAACTGAAATTTGCCAAGTTTTACCAGTAAGATTAGGTAAGGGTATCTTTCATATTTTACCTAGAAGTCTAAGGGAGTGCTAGGCCTAAAGTTTAATTAAATAGGATACACTACCATCTTGTAATTTACTAACTACTGGGTACCACTAACTGCTTGGCTGTGTGCAAAATCATCATAAAGATGCCACAGCTGGGTCGGAGTAAGAGCTCTCCTGTCAGCCAGGTGTTGAGAACACTTTGAAGTTAACCTGTAACACTTGCAAGTTAAAGTTTCTGTTCACAGTAAGATGGTTAAGAATAGGTTGTCCTGTGTTAAGGTCTTTGCAAGCTAAGGTTTCTCTTTGTAATTAAGAATAGGTTTCTGCTTCTTAGATCTGACGCAAACTGTAAAACAACTTTTCAACCTAGCTAAACTTGGGATTTACATGACATATATATCCTTCCCATTGATCCTTCCCTTTCATTGTATCTTTCTAACAATTGTATCTAACAATCCTTCCATGTCTCTACTATAAAACGGACCTCAAGAGGCCGACAGCGGTGACACAGTTGACTGGCCAGTCTGGGTGCATCCCAAAATTAGCTTGCTCTAATTGGACAATCATGGATTTGGTCTTTTAAATCTGCGACTCTCAGTTTTAACACAAGGATAGACAATGCTACCCTGTCTCAGAAAACAGAGCTAAACTAAAGGAAAGGGTTTTGTTTGGTGTTTCTTTGTGTAGCCTTGGCTGTCCTAGAACTAGCTCGGTAAATAGACCAGGCTGACCTGGAATTCACCGAAATCCAACTGCCTCTACTTGTGTGCTGGGATTGAAAGCGAGTGCATCACCACCCGCTAAATCAAAGACTTAGGGTTTCACTGTATGGTCCTGGCTGGGCTGGAACTCCACGTAGACCAGGCTGGCCTCAATTGCTATAGTCCTCCTGAGTGCTGGGATTAAGGGACGCTACGGAGGATCTCAATTTTGAGGGCGGCATTTGGCAACATAGCGAGTTCCTGTCAAAGGGGGAAGTGGTGAAGCAGAAAGAAACGAAAGCATCCCGCCGGGCTCCTGGGGCTGCAACTGGAGGTGTGAAATAAACCGGAGGTTTTAAACTGGTGTAGGTGTATCCATCTAGATCTAGGAGCAATGACACATCATGCCTCGGGACCTCCAGGTGGCTTTCGGTCTTCCCAGCCCGCTGCTCCACCCTTCTCCACTGCCGCTGCGCCGCTCTCTCGCCGGCCTTCACCTGCCTGCCTCCCGCACAGCCGTCCGGGCCGCGCCCTAAGTCCCGAGACACCTGGGTCAGAGCCGCCGCCCCACCAGCCTTGCGCAGCGCCGGAAGCAGAGCGAGGCGAGAGGGCGCGCCCACACCGGGCAACTCTCATTGGCCTTCTCGGCTGCCAGTCCCCGCTCTGCTTTTTCTCTGTACCTCCCTCTTGGAGCGGCTGCCGGGCGGGGACTTCCGGTTTGGGCGGAGCGGCTGGCCGAGGGCGGGGCCGTGTGGAGGAGGAAGCAGGCCAGGCCGGGCGGCGGCTCACCAGGGCGAACCATGGACAGCCAGGGCAGGAAGGTGGTGGTGTGCGACAACGGCACTGGGGTAAGACCCGGCGGGGCGGCCGCGTGTGTGTGCGGGGTGCGCGCGGGCCCTTCGGCTGCGGGGGCGCGGGCAGGCGCGCGGGCGGGCTCTCGAGGGACGCGGGCTCGCGGGAGGACGTTCGGGGGGCGCCGGCCGGTCCTGAGCCGGTGTCCCGGAGCTAAGCTACCCCGCAGTGCACCCGAAGGCGGCGAAACCGGTCCCCACTCGCTCCCGAGCATCCGCCCGCGTCCCGAGATGTAGGTCTAGGTGGCGAGGAGGTCTCCATTTCCGAGCCTCGCCTCTGTCCGTCCATACAAGACCTAGCGGCCTTCCTCTTCCTGTGTAGCTGAAGATGCCGAATGCGAGGCAGGAAACGGGTTCCGCAGAGAAAAGAGGAAGTGCTGTCAGGCCCTGGGCCGCGGCCCTAGCTCTGGGCTTCGAGGCTGCCCCAGGAGAGTGTGTGGGCTGTCCCTGTCGTCTGTGGTTTTGAGAGAGGGGGATGGTCGGCGACTTCTGCTTCACCTCTTGGCTTGCATGCAGCCCCTCATAGACCCTCGTCTGTGGGAAGACTTAGGAGACCTAGGGCCTCTCAAGTCGTTAATTCTAGTTGGATCAGTACTAGATCGAGACTTCAGTCTTAAAGATGCTAAAATTGTCAAAATCAGACTAAAGCTCAGAATCGGAAAACTATTTGCAACTGGTTTCTTTCTATTCCCAATTAAAAATGAGTTTGGAGCCTCAAGGTTCCAGTTTTGAAGGTGCAAATGTTTCTTTTGAATGACTTCTTCAGTGATTTCTATTTTAGCGTTGCAACATTTTGCGACTTTTCTCCTCTCTGCCACAAAGATGACACACAAATTAAAATAGATTTTACTTGAATTATCTCTTTGAAGCCAGGTTGTTAAAAAGGGAAAGGAGCTGGTATTCACTGCCACTAGAGTGCCCTTGGTTGAATTGATCACAAACTTTGACAATTATTGTTCTAGCTCCATTTAAGCTAAAACTGGGCTTGAATAGCATAGGTAACAGAGTACAAAGGGGGCATCCATACCACTGCTGTGGTAACAGACCACAGTAACTTAAAAGTTTTCAAGCAACCCCATTTATGTGCTCGTTAAAGATACTTATGTTGCAGACTTCATGTAGGGATACAGAAAATGCATCTCATATTTTTTGAGATAAAGGATAAAGCAGTGAGGAAAACTATGTAGAATTTTATAAAGCTTCTAAATTATCAGGAAAAAGATTTTTTTAAAGCAAAGCATGTATTGTTACATTATATTCAAACTAAATTATAAATGTTTAAACTTTTCTAAAAAGTCTTATAAAAGTGCTTATTTAAAAAAAAAATACCATCTTACTACCAAAGGGATTACTCAACAGTTAAGAGCCCTTGTTACTCTTGCTGAGAACCCAAGTTTGAGTCCTAGCATCTGTGTGGCAACTCACACCTATCTGTAATTCTAGTTCAAGGGTACTCAGTGTCCTCTTCTGGCCTCTGTGGATAGTAGGCATACATGTGGTACATCTACAAACATTCCAAGTAAACACACATAAACTTAAAATAGCAATAAGTCCTAAAAATATTTTAAAAAGCAATAAGTTTTAAAAGTATTTTTAAAAGCTGAAGTCCTGGCGTACTCCTTTTATGCCAACATTTGGGAGGCAGAGACAGGCAAATCCCCATAGCTGCATAGTGAGACTCCATCTCTTTCTTTTTCTTTTAAAAATCCCGTTTCTTAGGACAAAGATAAGCTACTATGGCATAAGTGAAAGGAGCTAATTCAAACAAAAAGTTTTGTATTTGGTATTATTTTTGTAGTTACTTAAAAGCTCTATTCACTTTTTTTTTTTTTTTTGTAGATATGTTTGGCTGTGAATGAAATAGTCATATCCTCATATTCATAGATAGCTCCGGGGTTGGGGATTTAGCTCAGTGGTAGAGTGCTTGCCTAGCAAGCGCAAGGCCCTGGGTTCGGTCCTCAGCTCTGAAAAAAAAACAAAAAAAAACAAGACATAGATAGCTCCGATTTAAATCATAACACAGTTAGGAATATTGTGATGTCCCTTAAGAAAACTTGAGGACTAGTAGCTCCTTAGATTCTGTTTTGTTCCCTAACTGCTTATTCTTCTAAAGTCATCTCAGTTTTACTTAGGGACCTGAGGTTATAATGATGTCTTTACAATTAAATATTAGAGAAGACATTATGATTCGAGTTTTAAAAAAAAAAATAATAGAAAAGGGTTTGGGGAAAGGGCTCAGTGGATAAGTCCCCAGAAACCACATGGAGCTGGGATTGTAACAGCAGTGCTTCCACCACAAGGCCCGAGACACAAAGGAGAGCCTCAGAGAGCTTTTGGGCTAGCTGAAACTGTATGCAGCAGTGGACAGCAAAAGACAAAGTGAAGGATGAGGACCAGCACTTGAAGTTGCCCTCTGATTTCCAGAAGTGCACGCTCCATAGCATGCATTCTCCCACACGCTCACCCAGGGATCCTCATATACGTACCATCTAGTCACACACATAACGGGGGCTGGAGGTGTAGCTCATTTAGTAGAGTGCTGGCCTGATGTTTGAGAAACAGAGGGTCCATCCCTACCCCTACCCTGTCAAGTGTACATACCTGTAATTTCTGCACATGAGAGGTGCATACAGAAGTACCTTAAGTCCTTAATCAAATGGTGGTTTCATTTATCTTTTGTATACTTTAGATTTTAAAATGTGGGCTGTTCGAGGAGGTTTGTTTGCTTTTAATGATGAAAGTGATTGAATCCAAGGACTTGTGAGATAAATGTTCTTTCTGAGGTGTATCCCCACCCCTGAGAAGTTAAAATTAAAGAAAAAAAAGTAAGGATTTGTTATATTTGTATGTGTATAGATGTTTTGCCTACATATATGTATGTGCATCATATATGTGCGTGGTGGCCAAGGGGGTTGGATCCCCTGGTACTGGACTTACAGATGATTTTGAGATACCATGTGGGCACTGGGACTGGAACCTGGATCCTTTGCAAAAGCAAATGCTCTTAACCACAGCTCTCCAACCTTAGAAGTCAAGGTTTTAAATGTTCTTTTGATCACTTAGATGCTTGACCTCTATTTTCCTATTATCTACAACTAGATCCTTGGCTCAGAGAAGGAAACCTCTTTTCTAAAATAGGGCTTCTGAAAGTGGCCATTTAGACAAAAAGTCTGGATACCTCTTAGCTGTGAATTTTGATTCCTTTTGAATTGAGTCCACATTCCTGGTGTTAATATATAGTATTACCAAACTTCAATATGAATTCACCAAGAATGACTTCCTTGACCAACAAAACGCAGATTTCTCATGTTGCTGACACGATGCTTATAAAGTTTAGTGATTATATATAGACATTTATGATGCTAAAAGAACCTTTCATTTAAAATGCATGTTTGTAGTTGATTATGGTCTGTCTTATTATGCTTCTGCTAGCTTATATGTTGAATTTAGGAGTATTAAGTAAAAACAATTTGAGTTCCACCGTGTGGAACACATTGGTCTAACAGAACAACCATAACTATTGGCCTCAAATAAAAATGGGTCACTATGAAGCTGAAGTACAAGCACCACCAGTTATTAAGTGAAAGAACACAAAGTGAGTAAGCTCAAACGGGAGTTTAAAAATCTCATCGAGGAGCTGGAGAGAGAGCTTAGGAGTTAAGAGTACTGTCTGCTTTTCCAGAGGTCCTGAGTTCAATCCCCAGCTCCTGGTGGCTCACAACCATTTGTAATGGGATCAGATGCCCTCTTCTGACATGACGGTGTACATGCAGATAGAGCACTCATACATGAATAAATCTTTAAGAATAAAAATTAAAAATGAATCTCAGTGAGTGTGTGGTGGGGCATACCTATCATCCCCATGCTCGGGGCGGAGAGGCAGATGCATTGGAATTACAGACCAGCCTGGGCTGTGTGAGGCCTTGTCTCAAAAGATAGAAAATCCTGCTTGGTGCTCCTTCAGCACGTGGGAGACTAAAGCATGAGGATCACCACCGATTCCAGGGTAGCCTGGTCTACATAGTGACATTCTCAGAGGTTCAGGGATCATTGCACAAGAGGTGATGGAAAGAATGTTAGCACCCAAGGCAGGGGGTTACCACAAGGAAACTGTGCTGTGGGACGAATAGGACCTCAACAGTATGACAACATATACAAGACAGTGCAAACCCAAGCCAGAGCAAGTTCCGGCATGGAGGGGAGTTTGGCGAAGTTCCACCCCAGCCAAGGAGCTATGGGGAATTTTTAGCTGCTGGGAGTGCAGGGAGAGATACAGACAGACCATTTTCCCTAATACAGCCCCTGATAAGTCAGCTTCCCATACTCCCAAGGAAGGCTGCTCACTCAAGAATTTTTGGATATACTAGCCTTGATGGAGACAAAAGGCAGTTGAGTGGGAAGGGAAGGGGTGGGTCTGGGGATGAGTTGGGAGTCAGAAATGTGCAAAATTCTCAAGAAATGAATAAAAGATTTATAAATAAAATGAAAGTTTTGAGTCCTACTTAAGGAAAAAGTTTCTGTGATATTGAATATAGACAGGTCTTTTGTTCCTTTTTTTTTTGTCTTAAGGAAGATTGTACCTCTTACCATTTGATGACTCAGTAGGAAGTAGGGAGCCTGCTCAAACCACAGTGCTACAAGGAAGAAGCTATATATGGTAAAATCTGTTTCTTGAACACAGCCTGTTGCACACAGTAAGAGAGCTAAGTCACCAGTCTTAAAATGATTGACATGCAGGAGGAATTTCAGTGATTAAAATGATAACACAAGAGTAGCCTAGAAAAGAATATCTTCTTTGTATTTTGTTATGGCTCTTTTAAATTTTTTGGAGTGTTTGAAGGACTATTGTCTATTAATTTTACATTGTTGAATTGAATTGTTTTAATAGTATTGGATCCTAATGCATTCAGATTTGAAATAATGTGTGATAGCATGGTGTATACTGTTCTGGTGGACTCTCTGGATTCCTTACAGAAATGCTGGTGTTGGATTCTAAGACAGCATCTGCTTCCACCAAACTGCTGCTTAGGCAGAGTGAATAGGTTTTTTTTGATGTTGGCTTTTAAAACAAGTGTCTAGAGTCTGCGCTAGCCTCCAATTTGCCATATTAGCCAAGAATAGACTTGAACTTCTGATCCTCCAGCCTCTACCTCTTGTGTGCCGCCCACCATGTTTGGTTTATGAGTGTTGGAGAACAAACTCAAGGTTCAGTGCAAGATAGGTCAGCACTCTGCTACCTGAGCTACATTCCCCCCCAGGAGTAGTTTTAACTATTACTTCCTTTTTCTACTGATAGTAGATTTCATGTGAAAAGTCTAAACCCCTCCCTCCTGTTTTCAGTAAAGCAGTGATAGTGGTTTATAATTATTCATTCCTGTGGCTTCAGTGATTTCAGTTGTCTTCTGATGTACTTGGAAAACATTTTTTTCCACTTAAAATATGCTCAAGAACATTAAGGGCCCTTGAGCTGATCAGCAGGTGAAGGTGCTTGTCACCAATCCTGACAACCTGAGTTTGATTACTGAGACCCACATAGTGGAGGGAGACAATGTGTCAGGGAGCTCAAGTGTGTGTGCCTGCAAACACACAGTTTCTAAAAATGTAGGTTAAATTCAAAAATATATATTTTTTAAAATTATGTTTATTAAAAAGTGTGTCTCCTACATGCCTGTGCCATGGAGGCCAGAGGAAGGCATCAGATTTCCTAGAACTAGAGTCAGCCACAGGTGCGAGGTGCCATGTGTGTGCTGGGAATTGAACCCAGGTCCTCTGGAAAAGCAGCCAGTGCTCTTAACTCTAGCTTCTAAGAAGAGTTTTAAGATAGGAACTACCCACCTGCACAATTGTAATCAAAAGACATTTACGGGACCCTTTTCTTTGCTGTCGTGTATATGTGTAAATGACAGACCTGTCAACTTTAGCTGTCTCCTCCCTCATTAGGGTTACTCTTAGCAAGGCCCCTCTCCCCTCTTAAACTTCTGATTTCTCATGTAACAAAGTTATCCAGTTACATTTGTTACACAGAAAATGTTTGTTAAACTTGTAGCAGGTTTTTGGTTTTTTGTGTTTTGGAAGTGCTGTCATTCCAACCCACTGCCCTGTGTATGGAAAGCAAGCGCTGTACCACTGAGGGAAACCAGTTCTAATTTTCTTTGAGACCGTTTATATAAGTGAGCATCTCGTCCTGAGAAATGGCACTTTTGACTTGCCTAATGTCTATATCTGTTCATTTCTGAGGGTTTTTTGCTGTTTTGATTAGCCCATGTTGGCTTGAACGAAGATTTTGCTCCCCCAGTGTTGGCTTTAAAGGCCTGCAGTTTTGTCTGGCCTTCTTTAAAGTTAACCATAAGATTTCTGTATTTAAATAATATTTAATTTTATATATTCAGAATGTATGGGGTTGGGGATTTAGCTCAGTGGTAGAGCGCTTGCCTAGCAAGCACAAGGCCCTGGGTTCGGTCCCCAGCTCCTAAAAAAAACAAAACAAAACAAAACAAAAAAAAAACAGAATGTATGTGGAAATTATGACAGTGGGTTGGTGATCCGACAGATTTTGTATTAAAATATGTCTATGGTAGAGATATGATGGGAATATTTCCTCTATTTCTGTATTGTTTCAAGTTATCAAGTAAGCTGGGTTTTGACGTGAGAAATAGAAGTGTTATGGTTTTGGAGAAGGGTGATAAATTTTGTATATTTGTTTTGTTTTGGGTTTTGATAGCTTGAGTTGGCCTTGAACCTGCAGTCTTTCTGCCTCAGCCTCCTCCAGAGACAGAGAACCACAATCATGAGCTGCCACACCCAGCCAGATGCTATTCCTTTCCTCTGTGGTAATTGTTCCCCCAAGTCTCTTTAGGTCACATCAATCAAATATTTAAGAAGACATTGTGGGAATATGAACTAGTGTTCCTGAATTCTGTTAAACATCCCTTTAGGATGTTGCATATACTCTTGATTTCACTTCTGAAACACTTATCAACTGAACAAGTAGGGTATCTGATTACATATGCCCTTAGACCACACTGACTTGTGCCTCCAGAGGTAACCCAAGAAAGATTATATTGCACTTTTATTTAAGACGAAAGTCTAGGGCTGGAGAGATGGCTCAGCGGTTAAGAGCACTGACTGCTCTTCCAGAGACCCGAGTTGAAATCCCAGCAACCACATGGTGGTTCCTAACCGTCTGTAATGGGATTTGATGCCCTCTTCTGGTGTGTCTGAAGACAACCAAAACATTCTAAAGATGAGCTATAGTGTACTCATATACACAAAATAAATTAATCTTTAAAAAAAAAGACAAAAGTCTAAACTGTGCATGAAGCTTTGGTTGGCATGGTACTCATGTGTAGCTCAGGCTGGTCCTTTTAAGGGCTGGGATTATAAACAGGCTTCATCATACCAACTTATATAATATGCTTTTATAAATGTGTGGCTATATCTAAAACTGCTGCCTCCCACCCCCCAGCTTTGGTAGCTACGCAGTGAACTAACCAGGATTAATTAAGCTTTGTGAGTTTAGAACAAAGCATTTCGAAATTTTGAGTTTCAGACATTTTTCATAATTACCTTTAAATACAATTTTAACATTTTTAGAAGTTCTGTTTAAGAAGACAGAATTCTAGATAGCAGAATGTTCTAGGGAGGCTATTTATAATAGAAGTAATTCATCATCATTTCCAAAAGGGCTGCTGTAGAGACAGTGAAGCTGTTTGTATTTTGGCAGGATTGATATAAACTCACATTACATGGGTTTGTGGAGGCCGTAGGACGACATGCAAGACTTGGTTCTCTCCTTCCACCCTGTGTGTCCCAGGAATTAAATGAATTCAGGCAGGTTATTAGCCAGTGCCCTCACCCTCTGAGCCATCTTCCCAACCTACAAGTGTGTGTATAACTAATATCCACATTTGAAGAAGAGAACCCTTATATTCTGCCAGTGGGAATGTAGACTTGTTGAGTCACTGTGGAAATTGATAAGGTTTTTCAGAAGACTACAGATGCATAGTAGCTGAAGAGATAGATTTATTGGTAAAGTATATTTCCTAGAAGCCTGAGAACCTGAGCTCAATCCCTAGGACCCATGTAAAAAACGATGACTTGGAGTTGTAATCTCAGTACTGCAGAGGTAGAGACAGGGTATCCCCTGACCAGCCAGTCCAGTCCAGTCCAGTCAGTAAGTCACAGCCAATGACCCTATAGGAGGTCTGAGGATGACATGGGAAGTTACCCTGTAGTGTCTACATGTGTGCACATCAGCACTTGCATACACTTGTTTTCAAAAGATAAAACTAGAAGTAAACAATCAAACGACAATTATATTGCCCTGAGGATTCATCCAGAAGACAGCGTCCTTCAGATAAGTAACTGATTACTGCTGCACTGTTCATAGTAGCCAACAGATGAGTTGACAGGATGTTCTGTAGAGTAGGATTTCAGCCCTAAAAAGGAATGAACTGTCATTTGCAGGAAGGTGATGCAGCTAGAGATCATGTTAATTAAAAAGGCCAGAGTCAAGACAAGTGCCATGCTTCCATTAAGTTTTTTATAGATATACAAATCACTTTCTTACATGTCATGAAAGGAGAAGTGAAACCCTGAGCCCACAGAAGGCAGTAGCAGGAGGAAGGGAAAGGGGGAGGGTATGGATGGAGAATGTGGTAGATGTCTCTGTGGACTCATTATTATATACAGCGAATAAATACCAATATAATATTTTCTGTTTAGAGTTTCTTTGGTGTGCTTGAGTCAAGAGTCTCATGATATAGGACAGACTGCCCTTGGACTTGTACACAATCCTCTTGCCTCAGCTTTTGTCACCAGCTTGGCTTTTTGTCATCCCTTTGTATTATTACCAGTGTTTATATCTCTAAGTACTGTTCTTCACTTTAGTTCTTCTAAGAGTTTATGATCCCTGGTGCCACAGAAAAATAGATGTTTTCTTTAGGGAATTGATTTCATTCCATTCCCCTGTGCATTTGTCTCTTTTTACACACACACACACACACACACACACACACACACTCGTAGCTGTTCATAAGGTACATAATATCTGTATATTGCCTTAGTCTATTACCTAACTCAATACTGTTGTAGTTATTTATGATTTTGAGACAGGGTCTCATGTAGTCCAGGCTGGCCTCAAACTCCTATATATTTGGGCAGCTAAGGCTGGCCTTGCACTTCTGTTCTACCAACCACCGTCAGAGTGCTAGGATTACGGGACTGTACCATCACACACAGTCCTAATACAAAGTAAATGTCATATAAATAGTTATTTTCTAGTGTTGAGGGAATAATGGTAAGGTGAAAGGTATTTTCAGATAGGATTTAACTATATTTTACTCCACTTATTGGTGAATGGGTAGGCTTGCACGTGCCACAGTATATGTGTAGAGGACAAAGGACAGCTTTGTGGGAGCTGATTCTTTGCTTCCAGGGTGAGTCTTTAAGATTCAATTCAGGTTGTTGGGTTGGGCAGCAAATGCCTTTACCTCCTAAGACATCACATTGACCCTGCTTCAGGTATTTTGATCCATGATTAGTTAAGTCCATGAATAAGGAACCTACCAGCTCTATATTTTAAAATTATCATAATCTCATGCTTGTAAATTAACAATTCGTTTTAATACTACCAATCAGTTATTAATATGCTCATCTTTTTTTTTTAAGGTTTATTTATTTATTATATATAAGTACACTGTAGCTGTCTTCAGATACACCAGAAGAGGGCATCAGATCTCTTTACAGATGGTTGTGAGCCACCATGTGGTTGCTGGGAATTGAACTCAGGACCTCTGGAAGAGCAGTCGGGTGCTCTTAACTGCTGAGCCATCTCTCCAGCCCTTAATATGCTCATCTTTTTTTTTCTTTTTTTTTTTTTTTTCGGTGCTGGGGACCGAACCCAGGGCCTTGCGCTTGCTAGGCAAGCACTCTACCACTGAGCCAAATCCCCAACCCCCTAATATGCTCATCTTATATGTCAAACTCTGATGTAGGCATTCTCATTAAACACAAAAGCCATAACTTAGTGTGCATTGGAGAAAGACCTTATTAATATTGTGGAGGCTTTGGCAGGATTTTCTTTTTTTTTTTTTTTCTATTTTTCGGAGCTGGGGACCGAACCCAGGGCCTTGCGTTTGCTAGGCAAGCGCTCTACCACTGAGCTAAATCCCCAACCCCAGGATTTTCTTTCTTGATACAGCATCTTTCTGTGTATTAGCTATTTTTCTGGTCATTGGATCAGTTCCTCATCAAAGTAACTTAGAAGAGGAAGGGCATGAACCACTCACTCAGCTCAGCTTCCTGCTCAAACAGCCTTCCCTCTGGGAACACTTGGGCATGAAGGAAGCAGTCACCCTGAAACTAACCTGAGCTCTGCTGGCCAGTTTATGTCAGCTTGACACAAACTTAGAAGAGGAAGGGCTTATTTTGGCTTGAGAGGAGGAAACCTCAATGGAGAAAATGCCTCTGTAAGGTGAGGTAGGCAAGGCTGTAGGGTATTTTCTTAATTAGTGATTGATGGCGGAGGGTCCACTCCATTATGGGCAATGCCATCCCTAGGCTGATGGTCCTGGGTTCCATAAGACAGCAGGCTGAGCAAGCCATGAGGAGCAAGCCAGTAAGCAGCACCCTCCACGGCCCCCGCATCAGCTCCTGCCTCCTGTTCGAGTTTCTGTCCTGACTTCCTTCAGCGATGAACTATGATGTACAGCTGTAAGCCAAATAAGCGTTTTCCTCCCAAAATTGGTTTGGTCGTGATGTCCATCTCAGCAGTAGAAGCCCTGACTAACATACACTCTGAAAGCTTGGTACCTGGGAGAACTTAAAAGAGATGGTACTAGGACTAGAATGGGAGACGGCTTTGGATGGTTTGAAAACATAGTGATGTTTTCTGATACTGTTTTTAAATAACTGTAGTAAATGCTTGGATACTAACCTGCTTTCTCTGTTTCCTTCCAGTTTGTGAAGTGTGGATATGCAGGCTCTAACTTTCCAGAACACATCTTCCCAGCTTTGGTTGGAAGACCTATTATCAGATCAACCACCAAAGTGGGAAACATTGAAATCAAGGTAATGTTTTATTCATTGCTAACCCTCCATGAGGGTGTGTGAGGTGATCTTTGAATTAAGTAAAGTACAATGTCAGGAAAAGCAAAGGTGGGGGTCAGACCGTCTCATAATTTTAATATACAGTAACTCCTCAACAAAGGAGAAAAGGTCCTGAAGTGATCTTTATCTTTTTCACTTATGTATAGCATGGTAACCATTATTATATGGAGTATAAATTGTAGGTTTTTAAAATTAGGTACAAAATTGATACATATTAGTGCCATAAAGTCTTCTTGCATAGTTTAATTTGAAAAAAAAATCAGCCTGGCAGTTTTATGTTTTGCAGTTGTTAGTGTCTTAGTGTCTCTGAGACTTGAGGCTTTCTCTCCATGTTGTCATAGGCTGGCCCTCCTCTTTCTATAGCGTGAGATAGGAAAACACAGAGGTCTGGACCCTGGCTCCTCTTCTGTCCTCACAGTTGGGTTTTCCTGACATGCTGGAGGAAGCCAGTCTTTATTTGGTCTCTTGCTGTTGGTCTTACGACGGAAGACGGGGCGAGTTGCCATTAGCCTAAGTACTTTACACGAGAGACTCAACACATTTTTCTCCCACAGAACTACAATTCAAGCAGGAATCACATTATTTCCTAAGAAATAGAGTAATTTAGAGATCACCAATTGACTTTAAATTCTGAAGGTGGCCAGGGTTCAAGTTACAGAAACACAGTTTGGAGTTTAGGAACTTTTTTTTTAATAAATGGGGTTTTTTGTTTTGTTCTGTTTGTTTTGTGGGTAGTTAACATTGTTGGTCCTGCTGGGACAGTCTTTGGCAAGACTTAGGGTGTACATCTTGGGACATTTCTTTGAGGCGCTAAGGAAGGCGAGAGTTGGTGGTAATTGCTGATAGAAATTTCTGTGCTCTAGGTCTCTGTTAGGGAGTTAGAGAACGGGTACATGATGAATAAAAATAAACACGGAAACTGAGGTTCTGTGCTTGTTTCTAAAAACCTTAAAGTGAATTCTGCCCTTTGGTGAGTTTCAAAAATTAAATGGTTTGCTCAGTATAAGATATTTAAGAAAAGGCCTCAAGGGAAATTTTGCTGGATTCCTTTTTCTCTTTTCATAAATTTTTATTCTGACTGAATTTTATCTTTTCTTTTCTTGGAGACAAGGTCTCACTATGTAGCCTAGTCTGGCCTTGAACTCGCAGAGAGCCTGTCTCTGCCTCCAAGTGGAGGATTAAAGGCCTGTCTTAGTACACCTGTCATATTCTGTCTTGAAAGAACTTCAATTTGAAACGTAGCTAGTAATGTGATGAAGGAAACTGAGTGGCAGCAATACATCTCATTTACTAATTTAGTATCTGGCTTTTAAACATTTTTATGGATGATAACATTTTTAAGGTTCAGAGAACTACAACATATAGCTATTTTTATTTTCTAACATGAAAAAAGCGACACATTTCTTCACACCTGCTTCTTGCTTTTTAAGGCCAAGTAATAGAAATCAACAGTTTTCTTGGGAGACATTTCCCAGGGACTCCCCAGTATCGTTGCTGATACAGTGTCTCAGTCTGTGTTTTATTACTTTAGTTCTTTTCACTCTGCTCTTTTAAGCCTTTTAAGTTAAATCCCTTTCCTTTTCCATGAATGCTAGGGTTTAGATAAACACTCCTGAACTAACTCTGACAGACCTAGGCCTTTGCTGTTACCATGTATTTTCTTAATTGAAGTTCTTAAATTCAATAATAAACTAAAGTTTGACATTTTGGAGTTCCTGTGCATAGAAAATTGACTTATGTTTGTATGTCTTGTTAGCTAAAATGTGATAGTTGACTAAGACTATGGAAATTTAAATCTTTTAGTTAATTTTCAGTTAGGAGTAATTACTGTCCATATTCGTTTGGCCCTGATAATTAACACCATAAGTTACAGTGGTACTGCATCTGACCTTAGCCTAATTTGTCTCTGTTGCTTGTGTGTTTAAACATTTCAGTGAGCATTTTATGTAGGCCTTTTCTGACTCTCGTTCTACCTTCTCTCTCTTCACCTTTCTTGACCTGTTGAAGTAGAATAACAAAAAGATGGTAAGTGAGGTTACACACATGCTCTCTGTTTGTTTTCCACTCTGCTTGGTGGGACAGTAGTTGTCGGTTTGTGTCCTTTTAGTGTGGGGAGGGGGGAAATCCTTATTTTTGTCTTAGTACTTTAATTTTTAACCCTTTTCATTTCTTCAGTTTGGTAGCAACTAATAAAGTCTTATACTTTCCTGATTGCATACAATGAACCAAACAAGAACTAATTACTAACATAGTTTTGAATTGTTTTCCTTATTTTTTTGTAGATGAATGTTATAATTAAAATGGAATGTGGTGTGCATAATACAGAAATGAAGTAGCTATGTCATATAGACAGAAAATGGGGGGAATTTGTTATATTGGAGACTCAGTTTATTGATTGATGTTATATATTGCCTATCATACTGAGTGCATACATTTGCAGCCAGTACAGTATCATAATGTATTTGGTAAACTGAGTAAAAATTTAATGTGCAAATGAATCATAAATGAAAAAAGTAACAGAAGAAAATCTGATTCCATGTCATCTTTACTGATGAATACATTTGATATTATCTGAGAATAAATTAAAAAAAAACATACCTATCAGCTTTCCTACAGGTAAAAGGACACACCCCCGTAAACACACACACATGCACACAAATACCATTATGTAGATCCTCCCCTTTTTAAAACAAGCAAGCAAGCAAGCAAGCAGAGCCTTGCTGGAACTATCTCAGACATTAACGTGTTATTACACTTTTCCGTGTTAGTCTTTTAAATTCTTAATTTTTTTCTGAATAAAAGAGCATGCATTTGTCTTAGATACTAAAGTTTTTCAGATGTAGTTAGAATAGTATAGGCATAATTTTAAAGTTTTTTAAAATCAGAAAAAATGTCTAATTGGTATTGTAAGTGTATTTGTCTTTTGGTATAAAAATAAAGTTCTCAGTCTGTTGGGTGGAGAGAAAGAACATCCTTTGAGACAACCTTACTCTATAACCTGCACTCCTGTCAGCTTTTCCCTGGTTTCATAGTTTCCTTGTAGGGATAGAATTGTGGTTTAAAGCTTCAATTTTTTTTCTATTTTCTAGTTCAGAGTGACATTGTTCAAAATCATTCTTGGCAAATATACTCTTAACTGTATACATGACTTTAGAGCAGTGTCTTGGTCACTGAGTTTTCAAGTAGTGGATGAGGTTTAGTCCTGATGTCCAGTGGTGGGAAACAGTGAAGACTCAAGGCTGCTCTGAACATGTCCTGCTTGGTTCCAAGGTGAGGAGGGACATTCGAAAGTTGACAGGTTCTAGGGAAGAGTTTAGATGTAGGTTTTGTTTGATTGGTTGTTGGACTTTTTGTTTTGTTTTTGTTTTGTTTTGTTTTGTTTTCTGCAGAAAAAAGGCTGGCATCAGTCTTCTTGTGGAGCCTAGGATAGCGTTAGTGTTGAGCGTTTGACCTTTCTGCCTCTATCTCTTGAGTGCTGAGATTACAAGCCTGTACCAACTCCTGGCTGTTTAGTGTTTTGATCTGTGGTCTCCCTGTGTAACCCGAGCTGAGCTTGACCTCTTAGGCATTCTTCATTTTCCTACCCTAGGCCATTGTGTGCCTGCCACACCATACCTCGTAGTCATTGCTTGGGCTTTGTTTGTTTTTGACAGAATTTCATGTATCTCAAGCTGGCCTTCTACTTTTGATCCTCTTGCCTCTAACTCCCAAGTTCTAAGATTGCAGTGTGCCATCACGCCTGAGTTTAGGATGGGACGGGGGTTTCATGCATGCTAGGCAAGCACTGTACCAACTGCGACACCTCTGGCCTGTTGGAGGGTTTAAAACAGTGGTTCTCAACCTTCCTAACACCATGACCCTTCAATATATACAGCTCCTCATTTTCAGTGACCCCCCCAACATAAAATTATTTTGCTACTTCATAACTGTAATTTTGATACAAAGTAGCATATAGATTTCTTCCCTATTTTTTTATTAAGAAATCTTTACCACATATAGCTATGTTAAACAGGTTTTACAGACCCCTCCATATACCTGTCATCTAGATTCCAGTATTAATATTTATTATTCTAAGCCAAGTGTAGTGGCTTAGAAAGGCACACCTTTAATCCTAACACTTGGGAGGCAGAGGCAAGCAGATCTCTGTGTGTTTGAGGCTAGCCTGGTCTACATGGAGTGTTCCAGGAGAGCCAGGGCTACATAGACGGACCCTATCTCAAAAACAAAACATTTATTATTCTGGGTGACTACATACTACTCTTCCATCAAAATGCCTTGGTTTTTGTTTGTTTTGATTTGTTTTGTAAGTTACAGATACTAGTGAACATCACCAAGCATGCTTTTATCCAGCGTTCACAGTAGAGATCTTTCTAGCTTTGCCTTTTCTTCTCGGAAAGTCTGAGCAGCTAAGAGTGTTGGTTTTGGGGAATTGACTTTATAAGGAATTAGTTGCAACAGAAAGTTATAGTGAACTCTGCTTTCCTTTTGCCATTAGTGTATTTTCCAGAAATCTGGCTTTTAATAGGCTCCCCATCCTGGTTTAAAAGATTAAAATTACTTTTCTGGGACATTTCTAGTTCTGATTTCTCCTTTTCCCCAGTGCTACAGATTGAACCCAGGGCCTTATACACTTGCTAAAGCAAGCACTCTTACCACTAAAATAATATCCCCACCTCTAAAGTTCATAATTTTTTTAAAGTTTCGTTTACATCTTCTCATGCTGGTTTTGTGGTTGCTTTTCTTTATCTCCCCATAATTTGAACCTGTTACTGTACACCAAATAGTAGCTATTTCTGGTACTAATTTCTAAATTGATTCATCAACATAGGTCTATTTCTAAAATATTTAAATATAGAATATTGCTTGCCTTGTTATGCATACAAAGTTTGATTATTTTTTAAAATGCGGGTCACTTTAAATATGCCCTCATTGGAGAATGGTTGTAAGTATTGTGCTTTATGAAAGATAGCATTGATTTTGAATATCATACTTCACAATTAAAGATGTGTCCTTTGAGATAACTTTAAAGGAGCTGTTTTAATTCATACACATATAGACATTTGTGAAGTCTGTTGGTGGGTGTGTGTATATGTGTATGATGCGTTGTTACAGAGGGATGAAGAATCATTATGATTTTGCATCTACATTCATGTCAATCATTTTGATAGAAAAGAAATGTGCTTGTGTGCATTGAGCATTTCTCAAGTTTCCCCTGATGTGCTATCTCACATGTCACAGGACTTATTTTTTGAACATGTGAGCAAAAGAAACAGATGAAACCATTCAGACCCTTCACAATGTGCAAATGTGGGTTTTATTTGTGCTAATGCTCTTCTTTTGGAAACATGTATTAAAAGGTAAGGTCAATTTATTGATTTAAACACATACTATATCAAATATTGATTAAACTTAGTAAGCTCTTCTTGAAAGAAAAGATTTTTAACTTTGGAATAAAAAACTTGATCTGCAAGTTCCAGAAAATTTAAAATTCAGTCATTCCTGAGTTTTCTCTATGTAAAACTCTGGCCATCTTAAAGCCCCTCCCTCTCCCCTTGTAGGATCTCATGGTTGGCGATGAGGCAAGTGAGCTGCGCTCCATGTTGGAAGTGAACTACCCGATGGAGAACGGCATCGTGCGCAACTGGGACGATATGAAGCACCTGTGGGACTACACCTTCGGGCCAGAGAAGCTCAGTATAGACACCAGAAACTGCAAAATCTTACTGACAGAACCCCCCATGAACCCAACCAAAAACAGAGAGAAGATCGTTGAGGTCAGTCTTTGATGGCTGAGATGATATCCATGTGTATCTCTGTGATAGAATGTTAAGTCAGTTTTTTTTCCTTCTTGCTGCTTCGGCTGCAAGGGATAAGTAAAGCAATTGTTTCGCCCTAGATCCTGATTATTTTGCACTTACTATAGGATAAGGGTTACTAATCTGAAATCTGAAATGTTTTGATCATGTCAATGATACACTGAAACTTTGAAGTTTGGAACATTGTAGATTTTGGAGTTTTGGATAAGGGAACTCACCTGGTAAATAGGCAAATATTACAAAATCTAAAATCAGTAATCTCTCTGGTCCCCAATATTTTGGATAAGGGACAGTGAACATGTATGTGCTAGCAGAGGAGAATACTCTCCTCTCCCAAAATTAAGTGATTGAGTTAAGTAGTTTATTAGAAAGCAATAGTTCTAATGGAAAAATAGTGAAGTTAGGGAGTGAGAAGTTGTGGTGGTGAATGAAGTCTTTGCGTGACAGTGCTGTTTAATAAAGACAGGCTAAGGAAACTGAGGACAGTAGGGGAAAGAACATTCCAAGGCAGAGAGACCAGCCAGTGTGGCATCTGTACATTGAGAGCAGGCAAGTAAGTGACTGCTGTGGCTGGAGGGGATGGGGAAGGAGATGGCTGAAGAAACAAGCTAGAGTAAGTGGTAGTACCACCTTCCTTGCCTGTGTCTGTAGGGAGCTGGCCTGTGCTGAGGGGCAATGGGTGCTGCAGCACGGAGAGGTCTGCTCAGGTTTACAGGTCTCTGACTGCAGAGTTGTGAGCATGCCGCAGAGAGACAGCAGAAGAGACACCAGTTGAGAGACTTTGACAGTGTTTATAGGAAAGATAATGATGGGTAGGGTCAGGAATAGCAGTAGACATGCGAGAAGTACCAGATCGTTAGTTTACTTTGAAGGATTTTCTTACAGTTTAAATACAGGTAATAGAGGGGGGCACTTGGGGAAGTTTTGGCTTGAGTAGTTAGAGGGATGAGGAAAGAGCTGAGAATAGCAGAATAGGATTATAGGATTTACGGGCAGTGATCAGGAAGAGTTTATTTTAGGTATGTTCAAGTTTGAGTCCTTATTAAACATCTGCGTAGAAATGACAATTTTGTGTAAGAGTGTGTGTGTAAAGAGTTCAGGAAAATAGTGTGGAATTCAAGATAAAAACTTAAAAGTCTTTGGCATATGGAGGGTACTTTTCACCAAAGCAGTGAGAGGAGACAGTGGTAGGAAGGTGGGGCAGAGAGGGCAGGACCTGCAGAAGAGAACGAAGGCTGTTGAGGTCAGGGCAGAAGGGGAGCTGAATTCTTCACTTAATAACGGATTTGGAGGACTTTTCATTTTGTTGATGTATACCTACACAGCAGCAGCTTCCTTATTAAATGGATGCTGGAGTAGTGTGTTAGAAGGTCAGGTTAACTGATGAAGAGGTATTCCAAAGTTGTCAACTTGAAGTTCTGTATAGTTCTCATTGCAATCAGTTATCAAATCTGGATATTCAGTGATTACCCTACCAGTCAAGGAGTGCTTACAGTGGATGAACAAAAGACATCATTCAAGATTTTTCTCAGTTGACCTGGATGCAGAGAATGAGCACGGTGTGACCAGAGAGGACACAAGAAAACACCTCTTGCATCCAGTGTAGTTGAGTGTGAAGTGGAGTTACGGCCTGGGCTCAAGTAGAGGCAGGGGTCTGGGCAACTGAGTTGCCTCGGCATCTCAGTTACTTAGCATTTTATGTTTGTCTTTACCTCGTTTTACCATCCATCCATCCATCCATCCATCACCCATCCATCCATCTATCCATCCACCCATCCATCCATCACCCAGCTATCCATCCATCCATCCATCACCCATCATCCATCTATCCATCCATCACCCATCCATCTATCCATCCATCCATCTATCCATCCATCCATCCATCCATCCATCCATCCATCCATCCATCCATCCATCCACCCATCCTATCCATCCATCCATCCATCCATCCATCCATCCATCCATCCATCCATCCATCTCACCCCATCCCTCCATCCATCCTCCCTCCATCCATCCATCCATCCATCCAACACCTGGCCGGCCATCCATCCACCCATCCACCCACCCACCCACCCATCCATCACCCGCCATCCATCCATCCATCCCTCCCACTGCTAGGGAATCATACCCAGAGTCTAATTCAAGCTAGAAAGAGCTCTTCTCTTGAATTACATCCCAATCCTATTTCTTTTATTATTTGTTTTTAATTGCCAGGGGGGTGGGGAGTAGAGCCAGTTTTGACCCTGCTTGGGGGAAATAAGCAGATATTTCTCTCCTTTTCTTTTTTCTTCATTATTTATTTGGTGTGTGCTCATGTGTATTGCACACTTGCGCATCCACGTATGGATGTTTATGGGGAGTAAGTTTTTCCTTCTACCGTGTGAGTTCTGGAGATTGAACTTTAAGCTGCTGAGCCATTTCTCCGGTCCTAAGAAGATATGTCTTTTTACTTCTTTAATCTGATTTCTTTTTACATTGACCCTTTTCCTGTGTGTCTGTGTGAGAGTGCACAAGCACGCATGAGTGGCAGGTAAAAGGACACCCGTGAGAATGTTTTCTCTTTCCACCATGTATGTCCTAGGGCTCAAACTCGGGCCATTAGACTTGGTGGCAAGCGCCTCTACTGGCTGAGTCATCTTGCTGGTCCCAGGCAGGTGTGTGTTGTTTTGGGTTTGTTTTGTTTTTAGTAATGTCAGTTTACGAGATTTTGTGTGAAACTTCCTTTCATACTGATTAGCCACTGACTATACTATATTCAGAAATCTTTGTAGCACTTAGAAGTGATTTGAGATTCAGCTCACATGTTTATATGTGATTACCAAGATTCTGCCCTAGTAACTGGAGTTAGAGGTAGGCTTTATAGGGGCGAAAGGAACTGGTTAGCGTGGATGTTCAGGGTCCTTTGGTGGCGCCTTAATCAACCAACGAATCTGCATTTGAGCATGAAGGAAATATATGAATGCAAATAGACTTCTATATAAACCACCTCCATTTTTCTTCTCTTTCTGCTTTCAGGTAATGTTTGAAACTTACCAGTTTTCTGGTGTATATGTAGCCATCCAAGCAGTTCTGACTTTGTATGCTCAAGGTAAGTAAAGCTTAACTGTTAGGAAAATTAATTCAGCAAATACTATATGCCACAGAAACTTAATTTGTCACCAAAGTCCATTACTAGGGAGCTGGAGAGTTGACTCAGTGCTTAAGAGATGTTCTTGTGAAGGGAGGGCTCAGGCTTTTCTGTGTGGATAGATACATGGAGGCTCACAGCCATCTGTGGCTCCAGTTCCAGAGTTCCAAGGCCCTTTTCTGGCCTCCAAGCACGTCATGCACTTGGTGCAAAGACACACATTCAGATAAACACTATTACAGATAAGATTAAAGTAAATAAAGTTTAATCAAACAAACAAAAACCTGAAAAGCCCATTACTTTGCTACGATCCCACTTTAAGACTTTACAGTTGTGTGTGTCCGTCATGTCTGTGCAGGGATGCATACTTGGAGAAGCCAGAGGTTGATACCAGTGTCTTCCTTATTCTCCACATCTTTTGAAGCAGCTTCTCTTGTTAGTTGACCTGGAGTTCACTGGTTGACTAGGATGCCTAGTCATAAGCCTCCAGGATCCTCCTGTCACCACTTTGCAGTGCGGAAACTACTGGCCTGTGTTGCTATGCCTGGTTTTCCTGTGGATGTTGGTTGGGGATCCAGACTGAAGTCTCCATGCTTGTGTAGCAAGCGCTTTCCCTACTGAGCCACCTACCTGCCCATGGTTACAAGTTTTGTCATCTGTCATAAAAGTGCCATTTACATTCACTTCACTTGCTTCATCGATGCCGAAAGTAACATTGGGTTTTTAAAAAATTAGTGTATTTTTTTTCCTGTTAAACCATTTCAAAATTTTATACACTAAGAGGGACTAGAGATGCCTTACCAATTAGGAGCACTGGCTTTTCTTCCAGATGACCCAGGTTCAATTCCTAGCACCTCATGGTGGCTCACAACTGTCTGTAATTCTAGTTCTGATGTCCTCTTCTGGCCTCCTTGGGCACTTGCAGGCATGTACTACACAAACACACATGCAGGCAACACCTCCATACACAAAATAAGAATAAGCAAATTAAAGTAAAACCTTTATTGAGAATAAACAGAATTTGTCTTCAGAATTGGCTTGGTGTTGTTGTTGTTGTTGTTGTTGTTGTTGTTGTTGTTGGTTGGTTTGCTTGCTTTAAAAATTTCAAAGAATTAGTGTGCTGGATAGTTTTATGTCAGCTTGACACATGAGGGAACCTCGGTTAAGAAAATGTGGTGACCCACCCTTTAATCCCAGCTCTCAGGAGGCAGAAGCAGGTGGATCTTTGAGTTCAAGGCCAGCCTGGTCTACAGAGGGAGTTCTAGGACAGCCAGGGCTCCAAAGAGAAATCCTGGGTGTGTGTGGGTGTGGGTGTGTGTGGTGGTGGTGGTGAGTGGGGGTGGGGTGGGGGAAGTAATGCTTCTGTGAGATGGGGCTAGAGGCAGAACCTGAAGGGAACTTTCAAATTAGTGATTGACTGGGGTTGGGTGGCGGCCCATTGTGTGTGGTGCCAAGCTAGGCTGGTGGTCCTGGGCTCTCACTTGTGATATTTACAAAGAGCTCCTCATTTCCTTGATGGCCTCACTCTTCATGGGCTTTGGAGTTCTCTTCCTCCTGCTCTGGGTTGGCATCTACGTATGAGTCTCCAAGGTACCCACCAGGCAGCTCACCGAGCCTCTGCTTTTGTAAATTAACTTTTTACCATTGCTACATGTCCCACCTGCTGTTTACAATAAAGGCAGATGTGTGACAAAAAAAAAAAAAAAAAAAAAAAAGAATGGGCGGTCGTGCATGCCTTTAATCTCTCTCTCTCTTTTTTTTTTTTTTTTTTTTTTTTTTTTGCATGCCTTTAATCTCAACCCTCTGGGCAGAGGTTGATGGATCTCTTGAGTTTGAGACCATCCTGGTCTACAGAATGAGTTCCAGGACAGCCAGGGCTACACAAAGAAGGAAGAGAGGGGGAAGAGAAGGAGGAGGGAGCAAGTCAGTAAGCAGCATTCTTCCATAATCTCTACATGGGCTTCTACCTCCAGGTCCCTGGCCATTTGAGTTCCTGTCCTTACCTTCTTTGATGATGAACCAAATAAACCCTTTTCTCTCGAAGTTGTCTTTGGTCGTGGTGTTCCATCACAGCAGTAGTAACCAACTAAGACATCACAAAAAATCTTACTGCTCATCTAGCAGTTGGGAGGAAGGCAAGGGAGGCAAAGGCATGTAGAGGGCCGAGAGTTCCAGTGAACCTCGTCTATACAGTGAGTTGTAGGCCAGCTAGTGCTCCATAGTGAACCCTAAGGGTATAAAACGAAAGCACATGTACCAGTCAAGTGCACAGTAAGTTATTTTAGAATATATTCCTAGTTTATGAATCAGTCTTAATGAAAGAAACTGCCTTTCTCTTTTTAATCTCTTCAATTTTTGAAATAGTTATATCATTTCTCCTTCCTTTTCCTCCTCCAACTGTTCCCATATATTCCCTTTTGTTTCTCAGATCCATAGTCTCCCCCTTCCCCCCCCGCCTCCTTCCCTCCCCCCTGCCCCTCTTTCTTCCTTCCTTTCTCTCTCTCTCTCTCTCTCTCTCTCTCTCTCTCTCTCTCTCTCTCTCTCTCTCTCTCTCTCTCTCTCAAAACAGCATTTCTCTGTGTACCATTGGCTGTCCTGGAACTCACTCTGTAGACCAGGCTGGCCTCAAACTTAGAAGTTCTGCCTCCTAAGGGCTGGAATCAAAGGTATGTACCACAACTGCTCTGCTGACCTCTTTTTCTTTAATTATTGTTCTTTTTCTTTAATTATTGTTGTTTTGTGTGTGTGTTCCTAGATATATATAAATAGAATTTGCAAAATCTGTATTTGTCACTTGTATGTATGTTTCTATGGCTGACCACTTCAGCGGTACATCATTCTGTAGTTTCTGGTAGTTCTTTGTCTGGAAATGAAGTCTCATATATTTTACACATTAGCATGTGTCTTGGTGCTATCCTTGTCCAGTCATGTTTAGGCAGCTGCCCGCACTGTCCTTTGTTTTATTTCTATGAGTTTGTGTGTCTGCACATGTGCCTGAAGAGGTCAGGGAGAGCTTTGGAGCTGGAACCTGGAAGCAGTTGTGAGTCACCTGATGTGGGTACTGGGCACCGGACTCTGGCTTCTTTGCAAGAGTATCAAGTGCTGTCAGCTACTGAGCCATTTCTCCAGCCCCCAGTTTATTTATGTGTGTGTGTGTGTGTGTGTGTGTGTGTGTGTGTGTGTACGCTCATGTGAGCGGACATCTGCATCTCTATGTAAGCAAGAGGACAACTTGAAGGAATAGATTTCTTACGCTATGTAGGTCCAAGGTATCAAAGTCAAACCATCAGGCATGGCAGACATCTTTACCTGGTGAGCCATCTTGCCAGTCTCCCTCCCTGTCTATTGAGAACAAGTATTTCCCACATGGGAAGAGCTCTTTGGATTTTGATAATCTCATAAATTCAACAGAACATAGATGACAATTTATAGGGCTTTCAGTATGTTCAAAAGAATCTTTAGCATTTGAAGTAAAAAGGTACCTCAAAAACTTCTATTTTTTTTTTTTTTTAAGATTTATTTATTTCATGTATGTGAGTACACTGTTGCTGCCTTCAGACACACCAGAAGAGTGCATCAGATTCCCATTACAGATAATTATGAGCCACCCTGTGGTTGCTGGGAATTGAACTCAGGATCTCTGAAAGGGCAGTCAGTGCTCTTAACCACTGAAACAATCTCTCTAACCCTCAAGAAACTTCTTAACTGAAAAGATTCAGGAACATAATTTTGAGTTAGCATACCAAAGAGTCTAAAGGAGGAAATAGCTGAATTCTCAGTCTTCCAGTGTGGGGCACATGCTGGTAAGGATTGCATTCTTATGTTTCAAGTGGTTCTTTCATAACTTTAGGAGATCAATTTTCATTATGAGCTCCATAATTTTACATGTAGATTAGTAAAAATGCATACTTTATTTTTTTTTAAGATTTATTTATTATATACCAGTACACTGTAGCTGTCTTCAGACATACCAGAAAAGAGCATTAGATCTCATTACTTGAGCCACCATGTGGTTACTAGGATTTGAACTCAGGACCTCTAGAAGAACAATTAGTGCTCTTAACCACTGAGCCATCTTTCTAGCCCTATTTATCTTTTTTTGAGACAGAGAGTCTTACAATATAGCCTTGGCCATCTGGAACTCACTGTGTAGACCAGGCTAGTCTAAAACTCATAGATGATATCCTGCCTTAGCCTCATCATTATGCCTGACTGTATTGTTTTGTCTTTTGTTTTAAATTATAGTATTAATATAGGTATTTAGAAAGCACTTGAAGAAAGTTTTTAATGTTTACTTGTTTTGCGCGCGCACGCGCGCGCGCGCGCACACACACACACACACACACACACACACACACACACACACACACACACACACACACCCCATGTCACATTCAGGAGTCTGCAAAGATCAGAAGAGGTGTCAGATCCTCTGGAACTGGAGTTTATAGATTATTGAAAACTGTCATGTGGGTGCTGGGAACAGAGTGCATGCAGGCCCTCTACAGTGCTCCTAACTGCTGAACCATCTCTCCAGCCCCAGGAAATTAATTTTGAAGTTTCTTTTCGGGTGGGAGTTGTTGTTTAAGATGGGATCCAGGGTCATTATAAAGCCCTGGCTATCCTGAAACTTGCTGTATAGACTAGGCTGGCTTGAACTCACAGACATCCACCTGCTTTTGCCTCCTGAGTCCTGGAACTAAAGTTATGTGCCAGCATTCCTGATGGAAATTAATTTTTAAAGCTATATTTAGTTACCAACTGTAATATGTCTTACATTGCATTTGATATAGAAAATGTTTCTATCAGTGAGATATAGTTTCTTTGCTCTTAAGGTGATAATAGTCTAGCTGTAATTTTTCACTTGAAGGAAAAAAAACACATGTTCTGTCAAGAGAGAGAAAAATGTTTGTCTAGGTAAGTCCACATCTGGATAATTTTACTTCTTGAAAATCTGTGTTGATAGTGGACAACTTGGAGGAGTCCGTTCTCTCTCCCATGGGAGTCCCAGAGGTCACACTCAGGTCATCAGGTTTGGCGGGCAGCACTTACAGCCCTGAGCCATACCACAGGCTTCATTTTTTCCTTCCTCCTTTCTTCTACCATACTTCATTTTAAATAGAACTTCAGTGGGATTTGATTTCCCAGAGGGTTTGAGTTAAATTCCCAGCATTTATGTGGTGGCACAGAGCCATATGAACTCTAGTTTCAGGATCTGATGGCCACTTCTGGTCTCCACAGGCCAGGCACACAAGTAGTGCACAGACACGCAAACAAGACCCATGCACACAAAGTAAAGTTAAAAGTGTATTAACCTGAATAAATACTTTCATAAACATCAGTTTTGGAAAGTTTAAAAGGTCTAAGCTTGAACCTGTAATGACAGTTCCATATTGGGTAAGGAAGTTATCTTACGTGTGTCATTGTTTGCACGGATGTATGTGTGTGAGCTTGGCGCTCAGGCTGGAAGGCAGCGCCAGCTCCCCTAGTGCTGGAGTCACGGGCATTGGTGAGCTGCACGGTAGTCCTGGGCCCTGTGCAGCCCTCAGGAGCAGTAAGTGCTACCCTACCAGAGTTAAGAAGACTGACGCTAATGTAGTTTCCTACAACATTTATAAATTAATCTCTGACAGCTGAAGAGACAGCCTCTTTTAATTGCCTGTATTTTGAGTGAGGTTGGGGGGGGGTCAAGATGGTTTTTTTTTTTTTTTTTTTTTTCTGGACCTCAACCTGTAGATCTGCTGGCCTCAAACTCAGAGACCTTCCTGCCTCTATCTCCCGAGTGCTGGGATTAGGGTGTGCACCGCCACCACCAGGCTATATTTGGCCATTTTATGGAACTGTTGACTCCTTAATTTTAAGAAGCAATAGCCCAGTAAAATTAATGAAATAACTACAAGCCATGCTTCTTCCTAACTTATTGGCTAATGTTTTCAGAAAAAGCAAGTTAGATGTCTTTATGGTTAAGAGTACTTGCTGCTCCTGCAAAGGACCTGGTTTCAGTTCCCAGCTCCCAGGTCAGACAGCTTGCAACTCCAGCTCCAGGACACTGGGTGCCCCCTTCTAGGCTCCATAGGCACTGTACTCCTGTGCACACACATGCTCACACAAACACATACAAATACATGATGAAAAGACATTTTAACACGAACAACAGCCATTGTAGAAATTTTTTGAATAAGAAGTGACCTGGTGTTTTAGGAAGGGGTGTCTATCTCCATGGTCAAGTCTGAGTGGGTAGAAGAGATTAATTGCAATTGGGAAATCTCGGGTGGAGGTTCGAGTGGTTAGAGAAGACACAGATGAAAGGGCAGACAGGACTTTCAGACAGACAGTCCAGTGATAAAAGGGTATGGTATTAGAAATGATGACTTTTTCCAATAGGAAGTCTTCAGGGCTGGGGAGATAGCACAGTAGATATATGCCAGCCCTTAAAGCTTGAGGACCTTAGTCGAGATCACCAGCACCCACATAAAAGTTGTGCATAGCCACACATGCCAGTAATCCCAGTATTCAGGAGGTCAAGATGGGGGTTTGCTGGCCAGGTAGTCTGTCCTGCTTGGTGAGCTCACATGTTCAGTAAGAGTCCCTATTTAAAGAAAAAGTAAGTGCTAGAGAGTTTGCTCAGTGGTTAAAACTGTGTAGTTGCAAGAACATGATGTCAGACATCAGTACCTGTGTAAAACACAGCTCTGATAGATGTGAAGGCAGGAGGATTGCTAGGGCTTGCTGGCTTCCACATTACTAGAGGAAACGCCAGTCAATTCAAGAAGAAGCCCTCTCAAAGGAATAAGTAGAGAGAGAGATACAAGAGGATACTTACCTGATGCATACAGATGCACAGACAGAGAGAAATAAACACGCAAATCGTTCAAGATTATAGTAAGGTGGAGAACTACTGAGGAAGACAGCCGGTACCAACCCTCAGTCCTCTGCAGGTACCTGAGGACACACATAACCAGACAGTCTTCCTTGGAAGATTAAGATTGAAAGATAGCAGTATAATAGTTTTTGGGGCTATAGCATTAATCAGGGAAAAACAAATTGTAACAACTTAAAATGGGAATGTTGTCAGAGATAAACATGTGAATTTATATAAGAAAATGAGACTAAGCATGTTTACAGTGATATGTCCATAGGCAAATTTATGTTAAAAGAAAATGAAAGGGAGAGAGACTATTTAGAGATGCAAAAATAATAAAATGTATATTTTGGTTTAAAAAATGTGCGTTATAATGGGTGTGCCAAATGGCTCCCTGGGTAAAGAAGTTTGATTCTCTGGTTCCTACATAAGGGTGGAAAGAGATCTGACTCTACAAAGTTGTCCTCTGCTCTCTACATGTGTGTAAATTGTTTTACTGTGAGTTCTTAGAAGTGTCTCATGTAGCCCTGGCTGGCCTTCAACTCCCAGTATAACCCAGGATGACTTGGGCTCTCACCGTATGTAGCCAGGACTCTCCTGGACCTTGCTGTGTAGACCAGGGTAGTCGTGCTTGCCTCTGTCTCCAAAGTGCTGGACTAGAAGTGTGTGCCAACCTGACCTAGAACTTGTCATTTTGTCTTCCAAGTGCTGGGATTACAGACTTTTTCCAGTATGCCAGCTAGAAAGCTGTGTTCCCTCGGAATTGACTTTTGGCTTTTTTCAAACTTTTTTTATGCTGTAGCGGCACACACCTTTAATTCTAGCACTCAGGAGACAGAACCAGGGATACACAGAAAAACCCTTTCTCGTAAAAAACAAATAATAATAATATTACTACTACTACTACTACTACTACTACTACTACTACTACTACTACTACTACTACTACAACAACAACAACAACACCACAGGTTGGAGAGATGACTCAGTGCTTAAGAGCACTGTTCCAGAGATCCTGAGTTCAGTCCCCAGCACCCATCCCATGTTGGGTGGCTCAAAGTTGCCTAAACTGCATGCACTTTTGTGGCTATGGCGGGTGTGTGTATACACACACACACACACACACACACACACACAAAAAAAATTATATATTTAAAATAACTATATATTTAACATTTTTTAATAGTAGCAATATTTGTGGTTGGGAAGTGATGTCAATACCATGTGTACATTTAGCCATCGGGACAACTTTGTGGAATTGGTTCTCTCCTGCCACCTCTACATGAGTTCCAGCGCTTGAGCTCACTTCCCCAGGCTTGCTGTGCAAGTGTGACTTCTCCCTCACAGCCACTCACCAACCCCTGCTTCTGCTCTCAGTAGCACAGGCCAGACATTGCACACCCGATGAGTCCATTCTCGCCCCATTGCTCAGGCTGCTGAGGCGGTGTGGTTACGATCGCTTGCCTTAATAAGAACAAAAATAAACAAATCCTTGCAGTGGAAACAGGAAACAGCAGCTCCCTCGTTCTTTATAGTCATTGCTGTTCCTCACAGGCTCTGGCTGGGGACCCACCGGGCTCACATGTCACCTCGAGGTTTTTGTTGTTGTTGATGGTATTTTTTCTTTTGTTTTGAGATGGTGATGACTGTGTAGCTCTGACTGTCCAGGAACTCTAGCCATCCTGTAGATGAGGAAGAGTGAGGGGTAGAGTTACTCTGTTGGTGGCCTTGTTTTGGGGGTTTTAAGATAGGTGACCTAGAGTTTTTGGTCCTTCAATCACAAGCCTTCTGAGAGCTGGGTTTCAGGTCTGAGCACCAGCCCTGACAGGATGGTTCTAGCAGATTCACGTGCAGTCTTGTAACTGTGTAGTCATTTTTCAAAGCTGTTTCCTGTAAAGGTAACTTTTAATCTCCCGTAGTAATTGTTGCTGGGGTTTAACTGCCTCTCCCTTCTGACCTAGGCCTAGTCCTGGAAGCTTCTAGCCTCCATACAATCTAATCTAAGCCTAGAATGTTTTCAGCCTCTGAGACTTGCTGCTGAATAAGCTCACCTTTTAATAGTTCTTTCTGAGCTCTGGCCAGCAGGTTCAACTTGGCTCAAACTCCTCACCAAGCTCACTAATTCAAACGTGCTTCTGCTCTCTGCTTCTGACTGAATCATTCTCAGACTAACTTTGGCAGTCTGATCTAATCTTCTGACTTCTTGTCATTCTCTGGCTAGTTCTGTCTCTCTTATGTCTACCTTGTTCTCTCTCCCCAACCTGTCTATGTAAACTGGGCTGGTCAGACTACCTCCTGGTGGGGCATACCCTGTTCTGCCAAGTCTTTCTCTGATTCGTCAGTTTGCCGCTCAATTAGGCATCACTTTCAAACATGGGTGCTTCCTTCTATAAACTAACTTTCCCTTCATTAGGATTAAAGGTGTATGCTAAGGACTTGTCTGTATTCCAGCCAGAGTAGCCATGTAGCTGCATTAAAATCCTTCTACGGTTCCATAAATTAATGATTATACTTTAGAAACTTTCACTTAAGGGCATCCGGTAATTAAGTTGGAAAGGAAACTGTAGCAGGTCTTTCTTCCCAAGCTCTTAAAGAAGCACACGATTGAACTAAAAACCTCACAAGAAAAACACCAGGGCAAGATGTTTGGGTAATGCCACTTGGCACCAGGCCTGACACCTGAGTTCATCCCCTGGCCACACATGTTAGGAGAGAGCCAACGCCTCCACTCCCCCCATGTTGTCCTCTGACTTCACATGCGTCAAATGGCATGCACGCTCCCCCCCTCCACTGTAAGGAGACTGTAAAGCAAACCATCAGGGAGCAAATGCTTCCGGCTGGGATCAGTGCTGAAGTTGGGCCTAGTGGCGCACACCTTTAGTCCCAGTGCTCAGAGGCAGGGGGATCTCTGTGAGTATGAGGCCAGTCTGGTCTATATAGTGAGCTCCAGAACAGCCAGGACTACATAAAGAGATCTGTCTTGAGAAAAACCAAACAAGAAGCGGGGTTAGAGAGGTGGCTCAACGGTTAGGAGATTGAGTGCTCTTCCAGAGGACCCAGGTTCAATCCCCAGCACCCACATGGCTGCTCACAACCGTCTAACTCTGGTTCCAGGGGGTCCACGGCACCAGATGTGCCCATGGTGTACATCTATATGCGTGGATGCAAATTGCCCACACTCATAGAATTAAGAATAAAGGAAGTGCTGGCTCCAAGCCTTACGGGCCACTTTTCTGGGGGTGGCATCTCTACTACCTTTGAAACTTTCTCTCTTTGATTTTTCTGAATTAACTCAAACCTTCTGTTCTTGTGCAGGTTTACTGACTGGTGTGGTAGTGGACTCTGGAGATGGTGTCACTCACATTTGCCCAGTATATGAAGGCTTTTCCCTCCCTCACCTTACAAGGAGGCTGGATATTGCTGGGAGGGATATTACCAGGTATCTTATCAAGGTAAGTGAGAGGAAAATATCATAAAAGCCAGGTTTTTTCCTTTAGTTTGTTTACTGACTTAGAGTGATCAAGTGCACATACTGCCCTTGCAGAGAAACACCTTGGTTCCCGTCGTGGCCAGCTCACCACTCCCTGTGACTCCCATGGGATCTGCTGCCTCCCCCTGCACCTCTCAGGCACGTACCCACACGCAGACACCCAGTATACCATTACTGGCTTTGCTGTGGGTTCCAGGCACTGAGCTGAAGTTGTCTGTCATGGATATGAATAGCAAGTGCTTCTTACTGTCCGAGCCACTTTATCCCCCAGGGGACTAACTTTTGTTCAGTGAAACTCATTCTCATAGATTATTAATTTACTTTTTTTTTTAATGTACCAGCTGCTGCTGTTGCGAGGATACGCCTTCAACCATTCTGCTGACTTTGAGACAGTTCGCATGATTAAAGAAAAACTTTGTTATGTGGGTTACAATATTGAGCAAGAGCAGAAGCTGGCCTTAGAGACCACAGTGCTAGTTGAGTCATACACTGTAAGTATCCTATGTAACATACACTGGGACATCTGTGGTACTAATGTCACTGAAGGACTCCAGAGTTTTGGCTTGTTTGTTCACACACCTTTTTTTATATTATTACATTTTATTTATTATATTATATTTTATTTATATTATTATACCGAGGGTCTCATGTGTACTCAACCCTAACGTGGGTACTGTTGGTTTGAGTTACCGTAATATGTTTATATATGATTTTTCAATATCTCCTGCTATGTTAAGCTTCTGTGATCTAGTTATTAGGGAGGTCATGTATTGCAAACTAAAGCAAGAATTAAATTGGAATATAATTAGAACTGGAGGTTATATTTAAGATTCTAGCATCTTCAGAATATATCTCAACATGTTTTGTATAGTGTTATTTCTCTGTGATATTGCTTAAGAGTTCTAAAAATAGAACACAATTATAATGGTCAGACATCATGGAGGTCATTAATATTCCTTTGCTGCGTGACTTTCCAGCTCTTTGTGAAAATGTGGTGTACCTGTTCCTCAGACTGTTGCACTATTCTGAGACAGAGTCTCCCTCCTGCCTCTGCCTCCCAAATGGTGGGATTGCAGTCCTGCATCATTTCCGCCTGGACCTCAGGGTTTTGTAGTGTCATGGAGCTAATCATCTAAGCAATGTATTTTTGGGAAATATTTATGCTTTGATTTTTTTTTTTTTTTTTTCCCCTCAGACAGAGTCTTGCTGTAGCCCAAGCTGGGTTAGAACCCAGGCTGGTTTCAGAGTTACTTTAAAATCCATTATGTTGCACAAATTTGTGATTGGTGACAACTTGGATCACAGGGCTTAAGAACACTTGTGCTGGGCATGGTGGTGCTGGTGAGGGCTGAGACTTGATGGCTATCAGGGTGGTCAGTAGCACCAGGTACGGTCCTTTCTAGTGAGGCTCGAGTGTCTGGGCTCAGTGTAGCTGCAGTCTCTGACCTGGAACTGATGAAATGTCTCAGGGGTCCCCGGGGCATAGGCTGCTGTCAGCTGTGAGCAGATTTCTTTCTGTATCACCTGTAGGTCTTTTAGCCTGGCATACAAATCATTATTACTATGACATGTTGGTTCAGTAACATCATCTAATACAATCAGAGGAGCTGAGGCCCCATATAAGATCTCAAAGGGAGTAAAGCTGAATCTGGAAGGGGTATTGAAGAGAGCAAGAGGGAAGGAGTGTCACCCAGTCTGCGCCAGTCTCCATGGTCAATTTGAACAGTGGCACATGCTGTAATAGAGGCACTCGGAATACTGGGGCGAGAAGTGCCACAGTATCAGTGAAGTAGCAAGAAGTAATGAGACCAACCTCCCAGGGCCTCCAAAATAACCCAGACTAGCTTGGTATGATGAGTTCCATGAGTTCTAGGCCAGCTAAGGGTAAATAGCTGTCTTAAAAGTCAAAAACGGATGAAAATATTGTCAGAGACCATGCCTTTAATTCCCATCTTGGAAGCAGAGGCAGGGGGATCCCTGAGCTTGAGGCCAGCCTAGTCTCTATCACAAGTCCCAGGCCAGCCAAGATAAAGAGACCCCTATCTCACCCCTGCCCTCCACAAAAAAGGGTGCTGTTTGAAGGGTACAATAAAAATGTACTTTATAACCTCCAGCAACCTCTAGATTTGTCCTGGTGGTTTATGATCCTAATGTTCAGTCTTAATTGCTTTGAAGGAAGTAGCATGAAGCCAGCCCGCGAGAACTGGCAATGTCAGACTTGATTTGTGTGCCTACTGTGGCAGCACATACACTAAACTTGGAACGAAGTAGATAAGGTTAGCCCTGTGCAAGGATGACACAGATTCCTGAGGCGTTCCATAGTCACACACACACACACACACACACACACACACACACACACACACACACAAGACTTGACCTTGTGTTGGACCTTGGTTAAGATAGGGGAGTCATTGAATTAGTTCAAGCTCAGCCTGGACAAATAACCAGGCCATCTTAACCCTACCTTCACCCTCTCCAACACCCCCACAAAAACCCAAAAGCCAGACATGGTGGTGCCCACCTGTGACGTGAGTAAATTTGATGTGGGGCTGAAGCATCACTGAGTTGGAGGCCCCCCTGTGTATATAGCTTAGCCCCAGGCTCAGTGACAGCAGGCATGGTGGGCCTCCTGCAGTCTCAGCGCTTGGAGCCAGATGCAGGAACATCTCTAAGTCTGAGGCAGTAAACAGACCGTGTAGACCAGAGGGAAGCAGGCATAAGTCATGGTAAAACGTTGAACTGTCCAAGTCTGCGCTTAAGTTAAAGTTATACTTAGCGCTTAGTTATTTAAGACATAGTAGCATGAAAATTATTCTAAATCAGTGTTCTTAAGATTTTTGTTTTGAGATAATGTCTCAATATGTAACAGTCAAGCTGGCGTTGAATTCATGATCCTCTTGCCTCAAGAGTTGGCATTGCAGGCTATACACCAGCCCAGCTGCTGTTGCTGTTGCTTGGTTGGTTGGTTTTAAGAAAGTGTGTATATGCACGCGTGTAGATCAAAGGATAATTCTGGGGAGCCATTTTTTGTTTTCTGCTTTGTTGAGATGTTGTCTCTTCTTGACTGCATTGCAGCTATTAGAAAAATAAACAACAGAGTACAATGCTAACATCATCATCTGAGTTATTTTGTTTCACCTCAGAAAACTTTAGGAACTTTTATTGCTTTTAAATAATTTTGATTACAGAACAGATGTGTTTAAAGAATCACTGTGTAGAGAATGCTGGGAAGTTGTGGTTTTGCTGACTAACACCTGATAATTTTGTTTGTAGCTTCCAGATGGACGTATTATTAAGGTTGGAGGAGAAAGATTTGAAGCACCAGAAGCTTTATTTCAGCCTCATTTGATCAATGTTGAGGGGGTTGGTGTTGCTGAATTGCTTTTTAACACAATCCAGGCAGCCGACATTGATACCAGGTACTGTAGACAGCATTTCCAAGTCATTTATAAAACATGGACGGGCTCAGAGACGGCTCAGCAGCTGAGAGCATTTGCTGTTTGTCTGGAGGACCTGAGCTCCGCTCCTAGCACCCATGTCAGAAGCTCACAGCCGTGCGTCTGTAACTCACAGCGCTGGCCTCTGTGGGAACCTGCGTTCATGCACACGGGGTTGATGTGCAGACACACACATCTAGACGTGGTTTAAAATAAGAACAAAATGTTTGTTTTGCTTTTGGTTTGTTTGTGTTTTAAGGTAGGGTTTCTCTGTATATAGCCCTGGCTGTCCTGGAACTTGCACTTTAGACCAGGCTGGCCTCAAACTCAGTGCTTTTCAGATATACAGTATCTTTTCAAACGGAATCTGTGTTGTGTGATAGGACTCCTATCTAACTGAAATTGCATATCTTTTGATTAGCACCTCCTCGATTCAGTCACCAGCTCAGTGTCCCATCATTCTATTCTCTGCTGCTGAATTCACTGTCAGACTCGGCCTGGCTTCATCTAACACAATTTATTCCAGGCCTGTCTTCATCGCTACAAATTATAAGGTTTCCTTTTTTTAAGAGAGAATTACATTTTACTGTGTATATCAAATTTTTTTTTATTCTTTGAGATATGTATTTAGTGATGGATTGCTGAATTGTTTGATAGTTCCATCTTTAGTTTTGGAGAGTGTTTCTATACTGTTTTCTGTAATGGTGACCATAATTTATGTCAGGGTTCCTTAAACTTTTCACTTATGATACCCCTATGTTAGTCAGGATTCTCTAGAGTAACAAAACTTATAGAATGAATATGTATATGTATATATTCATGAATATGTATATATATTCACACACACAAACACACACACAGGATTTATTAGAACGACTTATAAGCTGTGGTTTAGCTAATCTAACAGTGGCTGCCTTCTAGTTCAAGAATCCAGTCCACGAGGTTGGATGTCCTGACTGGTTTTCAGGATAAGCTGAAATCTCAAAGATGTAGGCTCCAGTGCCAGTGAAGGAATGGACTTGTTAGTGAGGGGAGAGCAAGCAGGCAAAGAGGGAGCCTCCTCCTTCCATGCTCTTATATAGCCTTGGAGCAGACAGGGTGTGGCCCACACTAAAGGTGAGTCTTCCCATCTAAAAGATCTGGATTAGAAATAGGTCTTCCAATTTCAAATTAAGAAAAGACCCCTCACAGATGTACCCCACTGTTTTTGGGGTTTAGTTAATTCTTGACGTAGTCAAGTTGACAACCAAGAATAGCTATTATATATACCCTTTGAGGAAAGGAGTTGATTTCACTATATAGCCTTGGGTGGCCTGAAACTCGCTATGTAGACCAGGCTGACCTCTCTTAAGAGATCCACCTGCCTCTGTCTTCTAAGTGCTGGAAATAAAGGCATATACCACTTTACCTGGCTATGAATACTTTTTAGCTGAAAAATTTTTACATAATTCTCAGCATAGGCAAATATTTACTGATAATCATGAAGATATATATATTATATATGTATTAAAAATGAAAACAAATTCCATACTAATGAAATGAATGGGTTTATTTGGTTTTACATAAAGAATTAAGTCTTGGGGATAGAGAAATGACTCAGTGGTTACCAGTGTTTGCTGCTCTTGCAGAGGATCCAGATTTGATTTCTATACCCACATGATAGCTTACCACAATCTGTAACTCCAGTACCAAAGAATCTGGAACCCTCTTCTGACCTCATTAGGCACCAGGCACACATGACGTACACAATAATGCAAGAAAAACACATTAAATAAAAATAAATCTTTTTTAAAAATAATTAAATCTTAAACTGGGTATGGTGGTTCACACCTATTTAAGGCCAACCATAGCTATATAGAAGTCAGTCCTGGACTGCATGAGACCTTGTATCAGAAGGAAGAAAGGGAGAACTCTTGGGTTGGGATGTAGCTTAGTGGTAGAGCACTGGCCTTGTGTGTGTAAGACCTAGATTTTGGTTTTCAACCTTGTCCACATACATCAAAAGAAGAAATCTTGGCTGAGTATTTGATAGTCCAGATGAAGACTCTGACTGACTGACTGACTTTAGTTGGTCAGTGTTTTGATTTTCTAATTATTAGTGCTAGCCAGATACGGTGGCAAATGTCTTTAATCCCTGCACTTGGGAGACAGATCTGAGTTTGAGGCCAGCACAGCCTACATAGCAAGTTTCAGGCCACCTAAGGCTGCATAGTGAGATCCTGTCTCAAAACACAACAGAGATGAGGCTCTCTCAGGCAGAATACTTAGCCAGCTCGTGTGAGCCACTAGCCTCAAACCTCAGTGCTGCAAAAACAGCTGAACAAAATGGCACAGATATGTTTTAGGCCGTTTCAGAAATTATTGGAGACTCAGAATTCACTTACGGATTTTTTTTTTTAAATGAGACTCAAAAATTAGGAATTCAAATATTAGTTTGTTTTTGTTTTTTTGGTTTTTTTTGTTTTTTTTTTTTTGAGACAGGGTTTGTCTGTGTAGCCTTGGCTATCCTGAAACTCACTATGGAGACCAGGCTGGCCTCTGTCTCTCAAGTGCCGGTTAAAAATGTATTGATTTCATACTCACTGTGCCGAGAGTCGATGGTAGAAAAATGTCTTTGTTCACTCTCATGTTTTCGTAAGAGCAGAAAGCTGTACGTACAGTACCAGCTTTCTAACATGCCACAGTCTTGGGTGAGCTCAGGGGCGGCATGGCATGGCTGCATGAACACCGCACAGAGGACTGACTGTGTTCGGAACGAGGCCACAGAGACGTTGCATGGGGAAATGTGGGCAGGCGTGCCACGGACGCACACCGCTGACCCATTGCATGTCTGTGTTTGCGTTGTTTTGGCCGTTGTCAGTAGAGAGCCTTCTGCTGTTCTGCAGTCTCCCCCCACATTCAGTTCCGTGCTGCAGCTCAGGGCAGAGCCTGTGGTTTGCTGTTGGTTATCTGTTGGGCAGGCGCTTATTGCCATTTAATTTACGTGATAGGTGGTGTGGCTGATTTTCCTCCCTCCATGTCGTGGTACTTCTAATTTAGCAGAGACTTGAACTTCCGATCTTCCTTTCTCCACTTTGTAGACATCTGGCGTGTGTGGTGCTGCTGTGGAGCCCAGGGCTTTGTGCTTCCTGGGCAAGTGCTCTGCTAAGCCTCATCTGCAGCCCAAAATTAAAAAAAGAAAAAAGAGTACCATTTTCATAATCTGAAACTAAACACCCACTCTGTCTCCTAGATCTGAATTTTACAAGCACATTGTGCTTTCTGGAGGTTCTACCATGTATCCTGGCCTGCCGTCGAGGTTGGAACGAGAGCTTAAACAGCTTTACCTAGAACGAGTTCTGAAAGGAGATGTGGAGAAACTTTCGGTAAGTATCTTTTAAAGCCCTGTGAAGTAGCCTTTGGATCTTGACAACCACTAGAGGGAGCAAGAGGTCTTCTAACAGATTTCTGTGCAGTTAGCCTCTTGAAGACTTACAGGGCTCACTGGAAATTGTCCTGGGGTAGTGTTCCTACCTACGAGGTTACCACTGTGTTGAAGGAATACAGGTGACTGAGTCCAGTGTCCTTGGTAATCTGTAGTGAGCAGCCTGGGCTTTTTTTTTTTTTTTTTTTTTTTTTTTTAAGATTTTTATTTTATGTTTGAGTACACTGTAGCTATCGTCAGACACACCAGAAGAGAACATTGGGTTCCATTACAGATGGCTGTGAGCCACCATGTGGTTACTGGCAATTGAACTCAGGACCTCAAAAAAACAGTGAGTGCTTTTAACCACTGAGCCATCTCAGCTCCCTCCTACCCATTCCCCCAACCCACACTTTTTTTTTTTCTTTCTTTTCCCTATTGGATATTTTATGTATTTACATTTCAAATGTTATCCCCTTTCCCCTTGTTCCATCCCCCTCTTCCTCTTCTATGAAGATGCTCCCACCTACCCACTCCCACCTCAACATCCTTCATCAAGCCTTCACAGGACCAAGGGCCTCTCCTCCTATTGATGCCATCCTCTGCTACATATGCGGCAGGAGTCATGGGTCCCTCTGTGTGTACTCTTTGATTGGTGGTTTAGTCCCTGTGAGCTCTAGGGTGTCTGCTTGGTTGATATTGTTGTTCTTCCTATGGGGTTGCAAACCCCTTCAGCTCCTTCAGTCCTTTCTCTAACTCCTCCATTGGGGGAGGTCCCCGTGTTCAGTCTGATGGTTTGCTGCAAGCATTTTCATCTGTATCAGTAAGGCTCTGGCAGAGCCTCTCAGACATCCATATGAGGCTCCTGTCAGCAAGCACTTCTTGGCATCAGCAATAGTGACTCCAGCCCAGACTATTAAGCAGTCGGCAGGCGGTGCTTGGGAAGAATCTGCTCGTGCTATGGGGAGAAGGGAGAGGAAATGTCCTTTTTTGGGCAGCTTTTTCCTTCCTTCCTTCCTTCCTTCCTTCCTTCCTTCCTTCCTTCCTTCCTTCCTTCCTTCCTTCCTTCCTATGTAGTGGCTGCCTTGGGACTTAGAGCATAAATAGCTCCGCCCGCCTCTGCCCCCAGGAGATAGGACTGAAGAGCCTCACTGTCACTCCTGCCTTGGTGTTTAACCTGTGACTGTGCTCCAGCCTTACTCTTAGCTTGTCAGAGTTCTCATCGCCTCAGTCATGTACAATGGTACGGTTACAGCACAAAGCTTTCCTCTGAGGGTCAGTCCTACCCAACATCCCCACTCCATGCTCCTGTCTGCCCTCCCTTCCTGGCCTGGTCTCTTGTTTGGGCTCTCCTCTCCCCTCCCCCTTGCCTCACAGTGCCTGACTCAGGACCTTGTCCACTCCAGACTCTCCCAGATGTCTCTGCCTCTGACTATGTCCTCCCTTTTACCTACAGTAAACCACCTCCTCACCGTATCTAGGAGCAGTCCGTACTTCCCTTTTTATGTCTTTAATTCATCTGATGCTGAAAGCCAGGGCCAGTCACATCCTTTGCTGTATTTTTTTTTTTCATTCACTTATCTGTAACTCTGATGAGCTTTAATGCCTCATATTGAAAATGGACCACAGCAGCTGGGTGGGTGGTCGTTCACTCCTTCAGTCTCAGCACTCCAGAGGTGGGAGAGTTAGAGTCTCATCCGGTAGGTAGAGTCTCTGAGTTCAAGGCCAGCCTGGTCTGGATAATGAATTCTAGGACAATCTGACTTACTTGTTTTGAGTACATTTCCGTTTGAATTTAAGACCATAGAACATGAGTTTTTGTTTTTGTTTTCTTCTTTCTTTTTTTCGGAGCTGGGGACCGAACCCAGGGCCTTGCGCTTGCTAGGCAAGCACTCTACCACTTAGCTAAATCCCCAACCCCAGAACATGAGTTTTGCATATAAGAAAAGAGCTGGAGGTCTGGGTGGAGCTCAGGTGTAAGCCACATGAATAGATGTGAATGAACTCGAGTTCAGTCCTGTCTCAGGGTCACTATTGCTACCATAAAGACATGACCAAAGCACGTGGAGAGGAAAGAGTATTTGGTGAACATGCCCTGAATCAGTCTATTGAGAGACGCTGTTAATCCTACCAGGTGAGAATATGACCACTACCACAGTTCTGAGCCATATTTGAAACAAGCTTTAATTAAATACTGGCCAGAATGAGGGACTCTGGCCTGTTCCCAAAAAATGGTAATGAATCACAGAGGCTTAAAGGCAAAACCATAAAGCCAAGTATTTCTCACCAGGTCCAATCGGGCAAGCATATTGTTTATTTATATATATATATGTATGTGTGTGTGTGTGTGTGTGTGTGTGTGTGTGTGTGTGTTGTATGTGTATATGTGTGTGTGTGTGTATATATATATATATATATGTGTGTGTGTGTGTGTATATATATGTGTGTGTGTGTGTATACATATGACAATATGATATATGTCATATATATGATATACTTCCTGCCTGTGTGCCTCCTGCCTACATCCAGTCAGGGGCAGGCATATATCCTGATGTATTTGTTGCCTGTGTACCTCACCCCCCATTCCTACCCCCACCCATATACACACACACACACACACGCACGCACGCACTCATTTAGGAAGGTGAGAGCAAGGGGCTTGTTATCCTACATACACAGTGGCCTCCAGCATTTCAGAAAATACGTCCTCAGGGGAGGGGCTTACAGGTTAGGAGCACTTGTTTTGTGGCTCTTTAGGGCACCGTAATTAAAACTTCAGACCTAGCTTAGCTTTATGAGAAGTAGAGGTGGGAGCTGATGCAGAGGCTGGAGGAGTGCTGCTCACTGGCTTGCTCAGTGTGTTTTTCTTATAGGACACAGAACCAGTAGCCCCGGGGGCCCACGCACATGATAGACTACCCCCCCCCACACTTGCTTGCACCCCCAGCCCCATCAGTCATTAGTTAAGAAACTGGCCCACAGGGTTGCCTACAGCCAGGTTACGAAGGCATTTTCTCATTTGATCCCCACCTCCACCCCTCCTAACGTTAGTTTGTGTCAGGTTGACACAAACACCCAACCAGACTAGACAACCGTGTCAGTTTTACGTGCTGCACTAGCGTCGTGGTGGGGTGAGGCCTGAAGAGCACTGCTCAGGGACAGCAGAAAGCCTTGCTTCTGGCCCTTGGGCTTTAGCACACGCTTGGTTGTGCAGCTCTTCAAATCAGGATAGCAGGTATGACATAAGACTCTGTCTCCTGATCATGAGCTTGAGAGGAATTACTGAATGTCTCTGTGTCTGAGGTACCAGATGTTATGAGAGATGATGCAGCGAGAGGGGTGCCCCTAGGAAACTACACCACGTAACTAACAGACCTTGTATAAAAGAGGTTTGTTTAAGGAAGGGAGAGAATAAGGACCTGGGACGGGGTGGAGGCGGGCAAGTGGACTTGCAGACAGGTGACAGATGGGCGCAGGGCCATGAGGGCAGGGAGAGGAGTTGGGGAGGGGCACCCACAGAGAGCAGAGAGTCTCAGTCAGGGCTTCTGTTCCTGCACAAACAGCACAAACATAAAACTAAGAAGCAAGTTGGGGAGGAAGGGGTGAATCAGCTTTCTTCCACACTGCTGTTCATCACCAAAGGAAGTCAGGACTGGAACTCAAGCAGGTCAGGAAGCAGGAGCTGATGCAGAGGCCATGGAGAGATGTTGGTTACTGGCTTGCTCAGCTTGCTTTCTTATAGAACTCAAGACCACCAGCCCAGGGATGGCACCACCCACAATGGGCTGGGTCCTCCCCCCTTGATCACTAATTGAGAAAATGCCTTACAGCTGGATCTCATGGGGGCATTTCCTCAAGGAAGGCTCCTTTCTCTGTGAGAACTCCTGCTTGTGTCAAGTTGACACACAAAACCAGCCAGCACAGAGAGAGGTGGATTGGCAGACAAGTCCTCTTTTTTTTTTTCTTTTTTTTCGGAGCTGGGGACCGAACCCTGGGCCTTGCGCTTCCTAGGCAAGCGCTCTACCGCTGAGCTAAATCCCCAACCCCAGACAAGTCCTCTTATACACAGCTCACACCTGTCTCAGGTTGTGATGTGAGCAGTTGCTGGGTGCCTGAGGGCAGGCCCCTCTCCTGTTGACTGTGTAGATTGCTGATTGTGGAGAGACTCAACAATGCATATACAGAGTTCTTCCTGAAACAAGCATTATACACACATGGCCTCATTGTTCTTTCTTCTTTAGAAATTTAAGATCCGCATTGAAGACCCGCCTCGCAGGAAGCACATGGTATTCTTGGGTGGAGCAGTCCTAGCAGACATCATGAAAGACAAAGACAACTTCTGGATGACCAGACAAGAGTACCAAGAAAAGGGTGTCCGTGTGCTGGAGAAACTCGGTGTGACTGTTCGATAAAATAGCAGGCTTGTCCCCATCACGCCTCTAATGCTTTTTCTTTTTCCCTTTTTAAAAAAAAAATTCTTTAATGCCAATCTTTAAACTCATTCAACTCCAGGACTGAAGGAGGCCTCTCTGTTCCTTTTGACAGAAAGGTCAAGTTTTTTTCTCTGTCTTGGGGAAGCTTTGCTGAATTCTTGTTAATATGGGTAAACCTGGTTGTTTAAGGCAGCCGGTTCTCTGCAGACCTAACTGAGGGCAAAGGGTTGCTGCTGCTTCGTTCCTTTCTGTGTAGGCATTGAGATATTCTTCAGGCTTCCAGTCTTTGCTTCATTGCTCTAACGCTGCTAGATTTAGTTTTAGCGCTGTAGGTGGTATGTCTTTATTAGCATAAAAAACTTTCCCAGGAGCTCTTACATAGTCTGGGTGGGGGTGGTGAGGGATGGGTGGGCAGCCCTAGCCCTTGAGGGCCTTTCCTCTGTAGTGTTAGCTTTCAGCAGTTACCTGCTGCCCCTTTTTAGTACCTGAAGCGTCTCTGATTAACATCTTAGGGAAATATTCAGCTCAGAACTAAGGTGTTTGGGGCAGGTTTTTATGTGATGAAACAAATGGGTGGTCTTTCTATTGTGATTTTTGAGGTTTCTGCTTCTGGGTACAAAAGATGAATGAACCTCATTTACCATACTTGGACTTGGTAGGGTCTCTTCTTTCGGTCTGCCTGGGACTGTTTCCATGTGACAGGATAAAAGCAAGCCTAGAGGCTTAGGGGATGTTTGCTCTTTAAGTAAGCCTATCAGCTGGGAGTATATTTCCTAGACTACCAGTGAAAAAGCTTTTGCTAGGTCAAATTGCAGATAGAAAATTGCTCAAGGGCCAGCATTTTCTAAATGCTGTTTTTGCTGGAAGCATTGAGGTAATGATACCAAGTTCCATTCTTGAAAGCTTCACGTTTCTGTTCCTGATCAGTGCTTCTTGACAAAAGCAGCTGTACAGAGAAGTCAGTCGTGGCCGAGTTAATCATAATTGCTGTGTTAGCATTGACACTGGGACTTGGTGCCAGCTGTGTTGTGTTGTGTTTTCATGAGACCTGGGACTACAATTTTAGCAACAACAACCACAATAGAAAATTTACCAGTAGTCACCTATGTCTGGTCAGTCATGGAGGCCTTTCCCCAGCCCTCTCTTGTTCTTGCAGGAAGAGTGCAGACCTGTCAGGAAACCCTATTCATGAGTCCTGTTGGTATTGTCTGTCAACTCAGAGACAGTCGGAGGGTACCCAGGTGTGAGGTCTACCTAACACTGAAAAATGAATGAGAAGCTGTATCACAGAAAATACAAAATGATGATTCTGAGAGAAATATTTTCCTTCGTTTCAGAATATTCTTTACTAATGATGAATTTGAAAGGAGGCTTTTTTCCTTTTTCTTTGTTTTTGGATGCTTAAAATCAGAATTTTTAATGAATTTTTTTTTTAGGTAACTTTATAATTAGTTCATATAAAATCAGCAGCAAAAGGAAGTTTGTCTTAATAATGCAGCTTCTGTGATATTAAGTATTTTTACCTCAATTTGAACAAATAGGAGAAGTCTGTGTGCATGCTGGACATGCTCAGTACACACAATAGCCTGCCGGTGCCGGCTGCTCGGCGTTGGGTGCGAGACTCAGAGTCACGGAACTCCTAAGCACACCTAAATCATGCTGTCAAATTCTCCAGTCTTGGGAGTCCTGGCCCATTACAGGACACATGCTGTATATAGGACTGGTACCAAGGTCTATTGAGTGTAGAAAATGATCAACTCTTGGCTTTGACCATGGCTTTAAATAAGGGGTGGAAAACAAGGAAGAACAGGATGGAATCGAATAAAACAGTGAAAGAACATTATTCTTTGTACCTTGAATGTAGAATTTGTTTTTATTTCATAATTCTGCTAGCAAACATGACTGTTAAAATGATGTATTTATATATGTAATAATTTAGAGATTCCATTTTATAGTTCTCCTACTCTAAGGTGAAATGATGAATTTACTAATTTGGGAGTTGGGACATACTGTATTCTATTGGAGGCGTCCTTCAGGTTTGAGTCCTTCAAAATAAAACAAAGCCTTTTTTAAAAGATCTGATTTTTAGCTCTTGAAACCCATCGTCACTTAGATTTCCAATGCTAATTAAAATTCCTTTATTTTTAAATTACAATCACCAATGCCTTGAGGAACGTCTTAGAAAATGTGGTATTGGGTGTTAACTCCCCAGTTCTGAGTGCTGTTAGCTTCTATCCGGCAAGTACTGGAAAGCAATGGAAAGCTAAACATTCTAAATTTAACACAATACACTTCTTTTTGATTAAGAAAATAAATTAAATTTACAAAGTAATTTGAATTTTGTCTTTGTTTTTTCTTTGAGTAGTTTTTCTCTTTAATTTTGATATTTTTACTTGCATTTTCAGTTTTGCTCTGTAAGATGGGTTTAGAACTTTAAACCAGTTAGTTTAAGATTATCAAGGTGCTGTTGCTGTTGTTTATCCTCTGTGGAGTAGACAGAAGAAACGGGACTATAACCAGGTGATCTGAACTAGCTGTATAGCCAAGGAGAACTTGAACTCTTGATTCTCCTGCTTCTACCTTCCAGAGTACTGGGATGTTAGATGTGCACGACAGTGCCCAGCTCTGGTTTAGTGTTTGTTGGGGGCAAAACTCTGTTCTACTGAGGTTTTATTTACTATTATGACCTATCTGTTTTGGGGTCTCTCTTTGTAGTCTTGGCTAGTCCCAAACAGAGATCTCTACCTGCCTCTGCCTCTGGAGTGCTGGGCTTAAAGGTGTGCACCACCACACCCATCCCTTCTAGTAGGGTTTTTAGATATAAGAAATTATATTAGAGCTACATTAGAATGTGTTTTGTCGGGATTTAGCTCAGTGGTAGAGCGCTTGCCTAGCAAGCGTAAGGCTCTGGGTTCGATACCCAGCTCCAAAAAGAAAAAAAAAAAAGTAGAATGTGTTTTGTTTTCTTCTAAGAGATTGTTTATTTCCTACGAGATTACAGGGCACTTTTTCAAAATCACTTCTAGAAATGATTCTTTATGGACATTGTGGCTGATCTGCACAAGGATATTTAGGCATATTGTTTTGTTTTTCGTTTTCTTTTTTCTTTTCTTTTTTTCATTTTATATGTGTGGGGATTTTGGCTGCGTGTATGTCTATGCACAGTGTGTGTGTGTGTGTGTGTGTGTGTGTGTGTGTGTGTGTGTGTGGTGCACTCGGAGACCAGAAAAGGGTAATAGATCTCCCTGAGATTGGAGTTACAGATGGTTCTGAGCCACCACATGGCTGCTGGGAATTGAGCCCTGGTCCTCTGAAAGAGCAGTTAGTGCTCTTAGCTCCTAAATCATCTCTTGTGTGGGTGCATGGTTTTTTTGTTTTGTTTTGTTTGTTTCTGTGTGTTCCGTTGGCCCTGAGAATGAGGACTAGAGAATGGACAGCAGTGAGCTTGTCTTCTGTATAAACTGCATGCTCAAGCCCATTGTCCTTCCATGGCCAGATCCCCTCAGACATCCTGAGGGTTGCATCTGGTGCTTTCCCGCGTCTCTTGAGTTGCCAGAATACCATGGTGGTATCTTGTCCCTGGGTGACAGAGAATGTTCCTGCCATTTTATAACGTTGCTGTACTCGGTTTTTTTTCTCTACGTGTAAACTTTGCTGTACAATTGAGTTCATTAAATCCTGCTAATTTTTAATTAATTTATTTTAAGACAAAGTCTCTGTCTTAATGTTCTGTTGCTGTAAAGAGACAGAACGACCAAAGCAACTCTTATAAAAGAAAGCATTTAATTGGGGGTTGGCCTGGTTTCAGGGGCTTATTAGTTCATAAACATCACGGCAGGAAGCATGACTGACAGCAGGCAGACGTGGGGCTGAGAGCTTACATCCTGATCCACAGGCAGGTGGAGAAAAATGGCCTAGTCTGGGTTTTTGAAACCTCAAAGCTCACCGTCCCAAGTGACACACTACCTCCACTAAGGCCACACCTCCTAATCCTTCCCAAACAATACTGCTAATTGGTGACCAAGCATTTAAATATATGAGTCTCTGGGCCCGTTCTCATTCATACCACCACAGTCTGCTCCCTGGCCTCCATAAGCTTGTAGGCAAGACTCAAGGCAGTCTTCCTCCCAACTATAACCCCCTATAAAATCAAAAAGCAGATCATGTACTTCCGACACACAGCACACACACAGAATATATGTTATCATTCCAAAAGGGAGGAAAGGAATCCTAGTGAGGAAGTAACCGGACCTCAATCAAGCAGATGCCGAATCGTTAAGCCCATGTCTGACGTTAGATGCTTATTAGGTGACTCCAGCTTTGCGGACGACGCACAACGCACTTCTCTCGTGTTGGCTCCACTCCCTGTCTGCAGCTCTCCTCAGCAGGTATCCCACGACTATGGCGTCTCCAACACAACCCAGACGTCATCCTCAGATCTTCACGCAGTGACGGCCCTCCATGTAGGGACTCCCCGGCCACACACAGGCCTGGCTCCCGTGCCTTTCAACCACAAAGTACGATTCCACAACTCTCCTCCTGAATCCTGAAATCCAGAAACGTGTGGCCAAAGCGGCCAGGTTTTGCTGCCTGCTGGGGCTGGACCACCACGGCCTCCAAGACTTGGGTTTGCGTAAGCTCTGACTTGTTGATAATTTTCTTTGCCACATGAGTTCTACTCTCCACCTTGGAAGCCTCGCCGGATGGGGTCTTGCCCTGAGGCCACCTCTCCCCAACATTCCATTTATCATCAGGCTTGAGCCCATGGCTTGGCTCTGACATTACGTTTCTCCTTTTTTCCCTCATCATCTACAGTGGACCTGCAGTAGTGATCACTGGTAACCATGGGACACGGAGTATTACTGGGCTGCCCTAATGCTCCTCTGTCAGTGATAGTAACTCAACACTTGTCGGGTGGGCCTCAGGCAGACTCCTTCATGTAGCCCATGGCTTTAATTCCAGAACTTGGGAGGCAGAGGCAGGCGGCTCTCTGAGTTCAAGATCAACCTGGGCAACACAAAAAGACCCTGTCTCGAAAAACTATATATTTTTAATTTAAAAAAATATAAAATATTGTTTTCCTCTGAAACCTCTTGAGCTAGACTTAGAGTTTATGCTTCCCTTGGCTGTACTGACTTCCTAGGTCCTTCTAGGATGGCTTTTTACTTTATTCAGAGCAAAGCACTTATAATGTACTGTAGCAGAGGGACACATGCATGAGAAAGTACTTTGCTCCCCAAGCATTTGGGGCTTCCCTTTCTGGGCTCAAGAGAAGTTTGGTTGTGATGTGACATAGTTTGGTTGGCTTTCTACCTTCACAGATTAAGTCACAACTTTCTCTACTACGCATATTCCTTCCCATAATCTACTTAATTTAAACAGTTGGTGTCCAGCTACACGAAGGTGTATAATGGTAAATGAGATTCTCCCTAAAAATTCACTGCTCCCCTTACTGTGCTTAAACCCCAGACCAGCTCAGGTCGGATCGGCCCTCATATATATCTCATACCTGATATATTGGGTATACGTTCAGATAATGTATCTAAGAGTGGGGTGTATAGAGAGCTGGTGCAGGTGTGTATGTGCAGGGTGTCTTAGTTTGCTCAAGGTTGCTATACTGGAATGGGATGAGTGTATATAGTACGTGCAGATAGGGGTCCCACTCTGCCGCCTGCATTGTTAGACCAAAGGGCAGGGCCAGCTGGACTGCAGTGTTAAGAGTCTATTTCATAAACATAAAAAATAAGACAGTTAGCATCATGCCCGTACAGCTTAGTATTTGAAGATGGAGTCAGAATGGCTGGAGGTGCAGCTGGAGCAGTGGTGGCGGTCATTCCACGCCCAGCCCTGGCAGAAGCCACCCCTAGCAGAACAACTACTGAAATTCATGGCTGCTGAAGGAGGGAGGGTCAGTTTTCTCGAGGGGTGTTCCCCCTAGCCACTAGTGGGTTGCCCGTATGTCAGTGGTTAGCTCCATACACACAGAGGCTCAACCTGTTACATAGATGTTGCAGTGTCTGCACAGATCTACTAATGCACTGAAAATCCTTTGCCAATAGTGCGTTGTTAAGGGAATAGTAAGAAAAACCTCTCTATGGGGCCGAAACGATGGCTCAACAGTTAAGAGCACCAGCTGCTCTTCCAGAAGTCCTGAGTTTAAGTCCCAGCAACCACACGGTGACTTATAACTGTCATGAGTTCTGGTGCCCTCTTCTGGCATGCAGTTAGTTGTACATGCAGAGAGAGCACTCATATGCATAAATAAGTAATTTTTAAAAAGAAAAACCTCTGTGTCAGTACACATTTCTGGGTCTCGTTAGCTGGCTCCAGCTATAGAAGTCTCAGATGCAGCCACATTGTCGTCTGAGAAACTGCTGGGGTCCTGCCTTGGCTTCCCATTCTGTGAACAGACACCATGGCCGAGGCAGCGCTATGAAGGGCAGCTTCAGTCGCCGCTGGCTTACAGTTCAGAGGTTGGAAGGCGGGAAGCAGGGTAGCATGCATGCAGTCATGGCGCAGAGGAACTGAGAGGTCTACATCTTGTTCCAAAGGCAAACAGAAGCCTGACTTCAGGCAGCCAGGAGGAGAATCTCAAAGCCCACCCCCATAGTTGACACAGTTCCTCCAACAAGGGCCACACCTCCTAACATAGGTGCCACGCCCTGGGCCAAGTGTTTTCAAACCGCCACAGTGAAAAACATGTATTTACTGTATTTCGTGTATATTAGTCATTAAATGAGTATGAAGAGTAACCAGCTGTAACCACACACGTGGGCAAGGTGTCCGCTTGCAGTGTCAGACTCCTCCCTGAAGAACAATTTAATGGCTTCTCTGGGTAAGAAGTAATTTCCCAGGCTGGGGAGATGGCTCAGTGGTTAAGAGCACTAACTGCTCTTCCAGAGGTTCTGAGTTCAAATCTCAGCACCCACATGGTGGCTCACAACTCTACTGGGATCTCTAGAGCACTGCATACATAATTAAGTGAATGAAAAGTTCATATGTCCTGAAATCTGTCCAAAGTGAGTGTTCATCTGTTCCTATCAGTCCACGTGTTGATTTTGTCTACGTAATTATGCAGGACTAGAGATCAAACCTAAGGTCTGGTGCATCACCAGTTTTAGTGATAACCTCCGAAGTCAAGTGAATGACAGATCATAATGTACATGTGGGTGATGGCGTTGACTCGGACCTTTGAAACGCATAAGGGACAGGTGTAAAGGTAAACCTGTCTGATTTAAGCTATTCCTTTTTTATAATACTCTTTTTTTTTAATTTATTTTTACATGTGGTTGTATGTGTGGTTCTCCACGTGTGTGTGTGTGTGTGTGTGTGTGTGTGTGTGTGTGTGTGTGTGTGTGTGTGTGTGTTTTATGCCACAGTGTGGGTGACCTCTGAAGCGAAGAGGGCATTGTATCTCCTGGAGCTGGAGTTGAAAGCTGCCTGTTGTAAGTGCTGGGAACTGAACTCGGCTTCTCTAAAAGAGCAGCAAGCGCCCCTAACCACTGAGCCATCTCTCCAACCCTCTCTTCTTTCTCTTTTTTCTTTTGAAACAGCATGTCTGTATTTAGCCTATGTTGGCTTCTGACTCGTGGTGATCCTCCTGCTTCATCTCCTGAATCCTGGGATTATAGATGGTCACATGTTTGGCTGTTACTATTCATCAAAGGGTGTGATGACACCATGTTTCTTTAGTTTTGATCAGTACTACAATCCCAGAGGAGTTGATTTTTTTTTAAATCCTTCTCTCCTGTTTAATACAAACAAAGGTCAGGTTTGCGGTGTGAGACAGTGAAAAGGCCTTGGGAACAGGGAGCCTTGGGAATGGAGGTTTTCCTCGCTTCGTTGCATCGTGGTTTTGTTGAACGACTGAAAGGAGTGGTTAGAGAAATGAAATCCCCACATTTAAAGAATCCAGAGAGGCTTGAATTCATGTGCTTTTCTGGCCACTTCCACCCCCAAGGCAGTGACTAAAAAACTTAAATGTGGCCCAGATGGCAAAGCCTCAGCCGTTCTCCAGCTCCGGGACAGCTGGGTTAAAATGCAGCTAAGCAGCATCTCAGAGAATCAGTTTGGCACGCGGGATGGCTTTACATCAGGAGGAGGGTTTCCTACCACCTCCGTTACTGCTCTTCTCCCGGATACGCCAATTCCTTCAGATCGGGAGCCGTCTGCTAAAAGAGTGGGCTTTGAGGCCGAAGGGATGAACCACATCTGCAGGGCAGGAGAGCAGGCAGGCAGGCAGGATTAGGGGGGAGGAGGAGGGGGGAGGGGGAGGAGGAGGAGGAGGAAGAGGAAGAGGAAGAGGAGGGGGGGAACCCTCCCCTGGACTCACAGCTTCACCTCCTGCCCCTGCAGAGGAGCGGGGCTGCCAAGAACATCCACTGATTTATGGAAGGGAAATGAGGAAAGCATTTACCCAGCCATCTTGGATTTCTGAAGGTGTCCCCATAAAGGGTCTCTCCCACATGCCATCCTCTCTCATGTGTCCAGTGGGATTCAGGCTCCGCCCCTCATTCGGAGGTACCTGAGGATCTCTTGGGGTGACCGTTCCAACACAAGCTTTTAGAAATAGAGGCAGCAGCCTCAGACGGAGTTTAGTAGTCAGAAGGTCATGGGTCGAAAATGAGGGTGATTTTGTAAGAATTTTTAGCTGCTGACTCCATGATAACATTTTGGTTTATTGTAACCAGCCATTGGCTTTGCTTAATTGGGAGTTTTATAAAAGAATGAAGGCAAAAGACTTTACTCCTAATACTCATCCAGCAAGACTCAGAGGACTCTCTGAGCTCTCCAGAGAGCCTACTGTGTGCTTGGCGGGCCTACTGTGCTTGGGAACATAGCTTTTGTCAGAATCCTGTAATTGTATAGTTCTGCACTTCTAGTCTCATCTGTCTGAAGCACTTTTGTTTCAAATACCTTTGGAGGAATGATTCTCCTCTCTTGATTTACTGCCTTTTGGAGGCAAGAGTACATCTTGAATTTTTAGGACAGCCACCAGAGGTCAGCATACTGGAGGTAGCCAAGAACAATGGAAGGTGATAGACAGTTGTGATGGTCACATTTATTGAGCACCAAGTACTCAAACTTGTTTTGTTTGTCCTTGTTTTTATTTGTTTGTTTGAGAAATTGTCTCAGTCTGTAGCCTTGGCTGGTCTGGAACTCACTGTGTAGACCAGGTTGGCTTTGAATGCATAGAGGTCCTTCTGTCTGGGGCTGATGGTGTATGTGCCACCTTGCCCAGCTCTTACTTTACATCTGCATTTTTAAACAGTGTCTGAATATTGAAGAATCTAAGAGCAATCTGTTTCCGGGACTCAAACCAAGCCTTACCCCCACCCCCAGCTGCTTTTTCCCATTGCCTTTGAAACGTTTAATCCAGGTAGTAACCGGCAGCTCTCCCAGGAGCTGCAGCCTTACAGACGCCTGGGTATCGGAAGTGCTCTCGATGCTTATTTTTGGGTTTGCTTGATTCTGTTTATCATACACATCCTTCCTTCCTTCCTGCCCTCTGTCCTCAGGGCTTTTAGAGATAGGCCAACTACTAATCATGTCCTTCTGCTGCAGGGACAGCAGACCCAGATCTCAGTTCTTGTAAGTAACACAGCCATTTAAACCAGTATCTCTCTTCACAGCGTGGAGATGAGGGAAAATGTCCGGGAGCTTGAAATCAACCGTGCAGTAAGTAACACAGACACTCTGCATAGAAGTGGTTCCTGTTTCCCACAGGGCAGTGTTCTCTTGCAGGGTTAGGAGGCCTCTGTTAGATGCCTTGTAATGGGAAATCCCCACAAAGGCAGCACGGAGCCCTATCTAAAACAAACGAACAAAGAAACAAAGAAACAAAACCCAACAACAAAAAGAGAGAAATCAAGCAAGCAAGCTGAGCAAGCCAGGAGACAGCACCCTCCATAACTCCTGCATTAGCTCCTGCCTCCAGGTTCCTGCTCTGTGTGAGTTCCTTCCCTCACCGCTTTTGAAGTTCATGAAGTAACCCTCGCCTCCCCAAGTTGCTTTTGGTCATGATCTTTCTTCACAGCAGCAGGAACCTTAACTAAGACACCAACCTCAGTGAGTGCCACAGACACAAGCAAGTTCTTGGTTTCTCCTCAAGTGTTCTTCTCGGGTGGCCATCAGGACTCTGGTGGCTGCTGCTAACTCAGCCACCATGCTTTCTCTAACTTAGCTTCCTGTTGTGAGTGGAAAGTGTACAGAAGCCTGGGGCTCATTTTTCATGTTCTGATATAAATCCAGGGCCTCAGACGAGAATGAACAACTCATAAAACAAGGCCATGCATTCTAAGGACTCAACGTGGTGGCCTCCTGGCTCTCAATGCCTGTGCCCAGGAGGTCGCCTGCTTGTCCTCAGAGAATCCATTTCATGTTCTCCATGGCTGGGCGTACTGAAAACAGAAGAGCGAGCTCCTGTGAGGTGCTTCACACCAGTGTGCCCTTCAGCTGGTCCTGGGGGCGCCACCACCTCAGGCCTGAGCTCAGTAGACACTGAGTCAAATTAAGGTACACAGAAGACTAAAGCTGCTCCTGGGGCCCCGATGAGAGGCAGGCTCGGGATAGGCCCCAGGACTGATACAGACTTGGGAAGAGGAAAGCCCTGAAGACTGGATGGGGTAGGAGAAGAGTCCCGGCTCTGAGCCTTTCCATGGCTTCCCATCTGTAAAATGCCAGCTCTGATGTGTGTGCCAACAATTCGAACTGTTACGTCTAAACTAGTGAACGTGCTGATTTTTGAAAAGTGCAAAAGGTGCGATCTCTTGAGCAAGGTGCTAGTTTAGCGTTACTGGATTTTCTCATTTCAACTCACTTTTAAAAAACATTGGCTGGACTTACTTACCCATTTTGAGTGTGTATAGACTCTGTGATGCGCCTGGCAGAGGGTAACTAGCAGAAGCTGCTTCTCTCCCACCATGTGGGTCCCTGGGTCGAACTCCTTGGCCCTAGTATTTGTTTTTGTGGTTCTGGAGATTGAACCCAGGGCTTCCTGATCTTGTACTATTTGAGCTATAAGCTCTTGTCTCTCTGTCTGTCTCCTTTTCTCCTGCCTTGGTCCCTGGCTGTGGGTAGCACAGGTTTGTACCGCCATACTTGGCATCTGCGTTTGTAATATGACAGTCACCAGGGTTCGGATTGCCAAACTCAAAAGACGGGTACGTCACAGTACCTGGGCAGAGGCTGGCAGATCCCTGTAACACTGAGGCCAGCTGGGGCTACCTGGTCTCAATAAATAAAAACCATTTTAAGAAGGCGAGCCTTCCTAATACCTAAAAGCTTTATTGTGTGTATCTATGATGTAGGGTGGTCTTACAGTGTGCACGGAGGCTAGAGGACAGCTTTGTGAAGCTGGTCTTCTCTTCACCCTTGGGTGAGTCTGGGACTCTGGTCCTCAGGCTTGTGTGACATTGACAACCTTGCTGAGCCTATCCCCATCCCGTGTTTGTTTGCTTGAGGCACAGCTTATTAGCTCAGGCTGATGTTGAACTCCTCATCTTCCTGCCTCTACCTCCCAAGTGCTGGGATCACAGGCGAGCACACCACACCCTAAGATGTTTTTGACGTAGGTGACATCATTTGGGTGACTGAATCAAACATACATCTTTAAAAGCAGGAGGGGCTGGAGAGATGGCTCAGCCGTTAAAGGCTAGGCTCACAACCAAAAATATAAAAGCAGGAGTTCCCCACTTAGGAGGCAGAAACAGGTGGGTCTCTCTATGAGTTTGGGCCAGCCTGGTCTACAGAGTGAGTTCCAGGATAGCCAAAGCTACACAGAGAAACCCTGTTTAAAAACAGACAAACAAAAAAACAAGAATCAGTTCTTGTCAATGTGTTGTTGTAAAAATATAAAAAATTAAAATGCTGTCTTTTAAGCCGCTCTAGGTCCGGCACTGCAGTGCCCCTAGATATCTGCTGAATATCTTTTTTTTTTTTTTTAAAGATTTTATTTATTCATTTTATATATGACGAGTACACTGTCACTGTCTTCAGACACACCAGAAGAGGGCATCAGATCCCATTACAGATGGTTCTGAGCCACCATGTGGTTGCTGGGATTTGAACTCATGACCTCTAGAAGAGCAGTCAGTGCTCTTAACCGCTGAGCCATCTCTCCAGCCCATGAATATCTTAATTCTCAGTCAGCAAAGCCTCTCACCCGCTTTGCTCCAATCCCATATCACACTGCCAAAGGCTTCTCTCTGAGCCTGGCAGCAATCTCTCTACCTATCTAGTTCCCAAGGCAGGTTTCCATGCCAGAAACACACGTCCCAACTCCATGGTGGCCCAGACCAGCCGCCCCACACTCCATTACACTTAAATCTACATGAACGAACACACAACACAATAACCTTTGACCCAATTGGTAAGATATAATTGCCCACCTAAACATACAAAGCCCAGTACCATCCATCCCTTGGTTTAGCTCAGTGGTAGAGTGCTTTTGCTAAGCGCAAGGCCCTGGTTCGGTCCCCAGCTCGAAAAAAAAAAAAAAAAAAAAAAAAAAAAGAACATTAGTAACAACCTGTAATACACAGAGCAGAATCAACATCACCTTCCATGTTGTCTATCGGCTACTCTCCCTCCCTCCTGTCTCTTCTCTCTTCCTTCAAACTCTTCTCTCAACCATCCTCCCTTCTCCTCCAATGACAGGCCTCCTTCTATCCTGTTCCTGTCCTCACCTGTATTTTACAAATTCAATGGGGAGAAGGTTCTGGTGAAGTCACCTGAGTCCTGAGTGAGTGTCTATGCAGCTGTCCTTGGGGCAGTGGAATTAGCATCGAAATACAGGTAACTCCAGGGCAAACCACAACATCAATGTTAGTTTCATTTTATACAAAGTAAACACATTTGAAATTTCATGTATGTTAGTTAAATAGACTTAGGAAGGAAAGGCTTTTTTTTATGTTTGTTTGTTTGTTTGTTTGTTTTTTCCTACTACACACTTTATCTTACCCTGTGGTGGTTTTCACGAGACATAGCTTGCCTGAAAGCTTCGAGCTGGGCTGTGTAAAGCTCTCAGGCTGCACTTCCCAAGGTAGATGCGGTGGTAGAGACGTAAGACCTCGTTTGTCAGAGAGCCTTCGAGGGCTGAAGAGAGCCTTCGAGGGCTGAAGAGAGCCTGCGAGGGCTGAAGCGCTGTCGTCTTCCTTCAGCAGTGCTCAGCTGGCAACACCTAAAATCTGCTTTTATATAGACGTTAGTAGGGGTGGAGAATCGCCCTGCCGGGCGTCCGAGGGGATTAGGCAGCTTTGACTGCACAGGGTTTCCCATGCATCTCAGCAAGGTGCCGTGTCCTGGTGTGCTCTGTGGCCCGCATATGGAAACTGCAGCCTCGACTTCCTAGAAATGAGAAGGGCGGAGATCTCATATATTCCATCTAGACAAGGGATCTCCCCACTGCCCGCCTGTTCCTCCTACTCTGCCTCAGGGCCACCACCACTACACAGAGCACCTTCTGGGAAATGGTACACACAGCCATTCTAGCTGTGGCATTGACCCACATTCCTGAGCTTTGAACGGGTTACCAGGTGCTTGGAACAGTTGCCCCTTTTCCCATTTACCCTCCCCCGCCGTCCACCATTCATGAGCTCACTGTGTATTCCTGACCAGCCTAGAACTTTTGAAGACAAGGGTGGCTTGGAAAACTACACACTTTTTAAAGGTTAATTCTAGGCCTAGAAGCAGCTCGTTACAGAGTCACACACCTTTAATCCCAGCACTCAGGAGGCAAGGGCAGGTGGTTTGAGGCCAGCCAGGGCTATTACACAGAGAAACCCTGACTCAGAAAGCCAAACAACAACAAAATCATTTACCTCACGTATGTATGTGCTTCACCCGTGGACACGAGCACGACAGCTTTTTCGCACACGCCTTTTTTGGGGCACACGCCTCAAGCATGGTGACAAGTGACATGGGTGCTCCCACAGAGTGACATCATCGCTTCTTTCTGTCTTCTGTCACACTCACATGATGGAGAACAGGACACTGTCCTCTGTTTGCATGCCTCAGACTTGGGTTAGCATCTCTGACTGGAAGACTACACCAGTCATCTGGACAGGCATCTGGTAATGTTCAGTGTGGACTCAGGTGTCCCCACTGCATGACCTCTGCTTTTTTTTTTTTTTTTTTTTTTTTTTTTTTTTTGGGAGCTGGGGACCGACCCCAGGGCCTTGCGTTGGTAGGCAAGCACTCCACCCCTGAGCAAAATCCCCAACCCTATGACCTCTGCTTTTTTCTGGTTACTAGCCAGCCATCTGCCAGGCTGGCTTGTCCTTCAAGAGACTGGGCATGACACCTTAATGGAGTCGCTGCAGAGGATGGGGACAAGAACTGGCTTGAACATTCCTCACATGGCCATTACCTAGCTGCAGGGCCTAAGGCAAGCTACCGACTTCTCAGGGCACTTGTCCTCATCCATAAATAAGTTGGGCTTCCATTTGCTGGGAGGATAGTGTACGGCATTCCCCAAGCCAAGCTTCACATTCTCCACCTCCCTTGTCAGGTTGCTTTACAGCTGAGGACCCGGTTGTTAATCTCCCACCGTCGCTGACAGTGCCACAGAGGGCCAGTGAGGATAAGCAGATCATAGAGCGTGCACCCCATGGCATGGGGTACAAAAACCATATAATGCACTAATGGCCCAGAGATATCAGTCAGGGCCCTCTGGAAACATCAAGGGTAGAGAAGCAGCAAAATGGCCGCATCAAGATAAGGCCACAGGGACAGAAACTGAGGCCACCTAAGTGGGGACTCCAATGCTGCCACTCCCATGGACATAGGGGTTTGGCATCACCCCATATGAGACAGAATATGCCAAGTAACTATGTCTCTGGGAAAACATCCATCCGCTGTAAGCCTTCATTTTCTTAAATCTGTTAAATGACAGGCTTTGACCAACTCTGTAGCTCTCAATTTAATCAATGTATCAGAACCCCTAGGGAAATTGGGGAGGTGTGCAACATCACAATTTCTGGGCCTACCCCAGATCACTTGAATCAAAACCCAGACAGTGACGTTCTGAGTTTTCTAAAGTTTCCCAGATGATTCTCCTGCAAGCCAAATGGGAAAGCCACAGCCCGAATAATTTAAATGTCCGTCTGGGTTCCTGTGGGTCTGAGAATGGAATATTCTGAAGAACCGGCTTTTCTGGTGAACTTAGAATTCGCCGCCAGAAATTCCTTTTTGTTTCTGTTCCCGTTTTTTTTCTAAAGTGAACACATGCAAATCATTTCCGGGGTCCTTCCCACCTCAGACTTTCTGTGGTCACATGAGAAGGGTAGTCTGAGGAGGTGAGTTTTCTGTAAATTTAGGACTCAGATTGGTTGCATTGTTGATTTTCTTTTAGATTTATTTATTTATTATATATAAGTACACTGTCTCTGCCTTCAGACACACCAGAAGAGGGCATCAGATCCCATTACAGATGATTGTGAGCCACCACGTGGTTGCTTCAGGACCCCTGGAAGAACAGTCAGTTCTCTTAACTGCTGAGCCAGCCCCGCTGTTTGTTTGTTTGTTTGTTTTTTCTTTTTTCTTTTTTCTTTTTTTCGGAGCTGGGGACCGAACCCAGGGCCTTGCACTTGCTAGGCAAGCGCTCTACCACTGAGCTAAGTCCCCAACCCCCCGCTGTTTGTTTTTGTGAATGACTAGGTCTTGTCTAGCCCAGGCTGCCCTCCACTTCACTATGTAGCTGGGGATGACCTTGAACTCCAGATTTTCCTATCTCAGTCTCCCCAGTGCTGGGACCTCAGGCACATGTGTATTGACAAATGTCATCCTCGGCGACACAGCTGTGTATGAGCACCACAGAGAATTTCTTTCTGCCTTCATTTCCATTTTTGAAATCTCTTTTAAGTGTACAACTTCCAGCCTAGGGACAATAAATTCATAAAATGGGACCATCTCATGTTCTCCTTCTAACTCATCAGGGAGATCCTGACTGTCATGGATTTGCCTTAAAAGTCTTTACCTGAGGCAGTCCCTGACAGTCAGCTAAGGTAACACTCTAGATGAGATCTGTTTGCTAGTCTGTACATGGCAAATTTACCCCAACAATTCTTTCACAGTTGGATGTTTCACAGCCTTTAAAACAAATTTCTAAACAACTGTTTATTTGCTCCAAATGTTCAGGGCTGTGGGGCAGATGTGGCCGGGGCCGAATGTGCATGTAAATAAACTCTGGTCTGAATAACATTTTACAATGCTGGAGATTGAGTTGAGAGCCTTGTGCATGTTAGACAAGTGTTTTAACACTAAGATACTCAGCCCCTAACATATTAACATATTATAAAATCTCTCTCTCTCTCTCTCTCTCTCTCTCTCTCTCTCTCTCTCTCCCTCCCTCCATCCCTCCCTCCCTCCCCCCTCACCGTGTATGTGTGTGTGTCAGAGAGAGAGAGAGAGAGAGAGAGAGAGAGAGAGAGAGAGAGAGAGAGAGAGATTTTTATTAAAATGTTAGGGGTTGAGTATTTTAGAGTTAGACCACTTGGTAGGGAAGTGCTGGGGGTAACACCCTAGACCATCCCCATGCTAGGCAACTGCTCTAGGCAACATCCCCAGATGCAGCCCAGTTTGCTCATATATATTTAGGTCTAATACTATCTATCTTCTGCCTCACAGGGTAACTGTGAAGTCTGAGGGAACTCAATACCTTTCCGTGCTACACTCTGAGGAGGTCACTAAATTCTGCTAAGTCAGAATTGCACAGAAGGGTTAGAAATGGAAAAGTAGTAGTTGAGGTCCTAGAACCCCTCTGCCATGCTCCAAACCCCAGCCTGCGTGAGGACCTCAGTCGGTGTCCACCCAAAAGACTGACAGCGTGATTGGTCATGAGTAGGATATGGTCATACAAGATCTATGGTGGCCCAGAGGTCACATTTTGGAAGTTGACAGGTTGGTGACACCATTTACCCTTGGCATCAAGGACAGGGAAGGCTCTGGGCTGGTGCTGGTGCCTTTAATCCTGTCACTGAGAAGGGAGAGGAAGGTGGTCTCTGAGGTTCAAACCAGCCTGGCCTACCTGGTGAGTTTTAGGACAGCCAGGGCTACCTAGTGAGACCACAAGATGTAATAATATATAATTAAAAACAGGGAAGCTGCTCAGTGTCTTATAGTGTGTGACTTAGCCTCATCGGTGTATTGCTAGATAGATCAGGCCAGCCTGGAACTTCAAGGCAGTCCTCCTAGCTTCCCCAAATCTATGCATATAGGCACACCACGTGTCACTTTCAACTGTCCCCTAGACTAAGTTCACCAGAGCTGTAAGTCAGCAACACTGAGAACACAGTTCTGAAGGTTGCAGGAAGGCACTTTTAAAAAAGCCTGTAATTTAGAACAACGCCTCTTATAGAGACCCTGATGAAAGAGACAATCAATGGAGTAACTCACTTCCACAGTGCAGCTGGTTGCTTACACTGTGTCTTCAACATTTCTGATTGCAAACTTTCCCAAGAAGTAATCCTTCTTGGATTACAGTACAGCAGGGCAGCAACAGCCCGATGAAAAGAGAACCAGAGATTTGAAGTTTCTTTGAGCAGAATTTGAAATAAATATGAGTGAGCAGACATAAAATAATTTCATCAAGGCTTTTATAATTTCATATGTAATATATGTTACATATATTATATATTACACACACACATATATTCTGTAATTGCATATGTACTTAACTGTGCAACATAGGAAATCTAGATTGTACTATTCATAGGCTAGTTCTAGGGGATCTGGTGCCCTCTTCTGGCCTTCCTGGGCACTGCATGCACATGGAGCATATAAATATACACAGACAAACCCTTGTTCACATTAAAAAGAATTCTAGGTTCTGAGAATTTGTCCGGCACATGGTTGGTTTTTCCAATTGTTGATTCCCTTCCAGTGCCATTTAAGTTCCTTTTCGAGAGGGTTTTGACACTGCCTGGCTCCTGTCTCATCCTCAGCCTTCATCGCTCACAGACTGTGTCTCCAAGTTCTTTCTTTTAATTGAGAGAGTATCATTATGTAGCCCAGCCTCAAATTCATGATCTTCCCTGCCAGGTGCCAGGGTTGTTGGCCTGTGCCACCACACCCACCCTCAAGTTCTAAATGCTAGAGATTTCCGCCAGTGTGACAATTTTTAATTTTATTTATGTCTGTATGCCATGTGGAGGGTGGGTGAGAAGAGGGCATCAGATCCCCTAGAGCTGGGGTTCCAGGCAGCTGTGAGCCATTCATTTTGGGAGCTGAGCCCAGGTCCTCTGGAAGAGCACCAAGTGCTCTTAACCATCAAATCATTTCCCCAGACACTAGCGGAACACTCCTAGGTCACAAAATAGCGAAGCAAGGACCCTGGTGCTAGGACTTCAAAGCCTGGCTCACCCCAGCTTTGTCCATAGTTTTCCTCTTTTCTTTTATTTGGTTTGCCAAGACAGGGTTTTTCTGTGTGGCCCTAACTATCCTGGAGCTCCCTAGAATCCCCTAGTGCTGCGATTAAAGGTGTGTGCACACCATCCTGTAGTTTTCTCATTTTAAAATTGATTAATTTATATTTTATATATGTGAGTACACTGTCATTCTCTCCAGACACACCAGAAGAGGGCATCAGATCCCAGTATAAATGGTTGGGAGCCACCATGTGGTTGCTGGGAATTGAACTCAGGACCTCTGGAAGAGCAGTCAGTGCTCTTAACCGCTGAGCCATCGCTCCAGCCTGTTTTCTCTTTCTAAAGTGGTTTCTTATTTCTCTAATAATGGTAGTCCTTCCGTACTCATGGCTTCGGTTTCCTGTGGTCAGCTGTGGTCTAAAATACTACGTGGAGAGCAGACTAAGCTGGCAGTTTCTTCCTCAGAAGAAAGATTCCTCTGCCATGGAGTCCTATGTGATCCACAACCAGCCTGTTGGGGTCATCGACGGATCCAATGTAGTCAAAGCTGATTTCGCTGGTGATCCGATCCTCAGATATGGCTTTCCAAACTATGTGGGCAGAGCCAAATGTGTTTGTGTCATGGCAGGAGCCCTCGAAGGTGTCGTGTTTATTAGCTCCAAAGCTGAGGAGCACTGGTGTCAATCCGCTACCCCATGGATCATGGCCTCGTCAAGGACTGGAACGACGTAGAGCGCATTTGGCAATATGTCTATTCGAAGGACCGGCTGCAGACTTTCTTAGAGGAGCATCCCGTGTTCCTGACTGCTGCACCTTTAAACCCTCGGGAAAACTCTGGAGCAAGCTGCTGAAGTTTTCTCCGAGATCTTCGGCATGCCAGCTCTCTTCATCTTCATGCAAGCTTTATGCCACAGGCGGCACCGCGGGATTCTGGGGTCGCTGTGACCCACGCGGTCCGGATGTATGAAGGCTTTGCGCCATGCCTCGCTTCATCATGCGCATCGATATTGCTGGCGGAGATGCCTCGTGCTTCCTCCGCCTCTACTGCGGAAGGAGGGTTATGATTTCCACTCCTCCGAGTTTGAGAGTGTCAAGGCCATAAAAGAAAGAGCCTGCTACCTGACCAGGAAGGCTCAGTAGGAGCTGCATAATGGCAGCACCATTGAGATCCGCCCTTCCAGGTTCCGGGCCCTGAGCTGTGATTGGCGAGGAGAGTAAAAGTTCCCGTGAGATGTGGTGTTTGCCATCCAGAAGTCCTGGACTTACAGCCTACACTTTTTCACACATTGTCCTCTCGGAGGGTTCTACCCTGTCCAAAGGTAACGGGAGTAAAGGGAAGAAACTAGCGCCCACAGATGGGACGACCAGGATATCTGTCCCCAGAAGAGAGGTATTCCACACTGATTGGAGGCTCTATGCTTCCCTGAACACCTTTAAGAAAATGTAGGTCTCTAAGAAGGCATATGAAATGATCCATCCACAGGAAAACCTTCTAATGTTGTGACATCGCCACCTCTCTCTGAGATTAACTCCACTTTTAGAACTTACTTTCTTGAGTTGGAGTGTTTGAGAAGAACTGCTTGTGTGTGTGTGTGTGTGTGTGTGTGTGTGTGTGTGTGTGTGTCGAACGCGCGGGCAAGCGTGTGGGTACGTATGAGTGCACCCCACTACCGAGTGCCGTGTGACCCAGAGAGGACATTGAACTACCCACGAGGGGGATGGCCGGAAGCCTGGGGTTGACGACTAACAGGAAGAGCTCTGGCAGAGTCAGAGGCCCATTCCCTTCTCAGCCAGGCCTTTGGCTGTGTGGAACTATGGTTACTACTATGTGGAACTAGAGAGACCTTGCTGCTGCCAATCTCGGCTGGGCTGGCTCCGCCCCACCCCACCCGAGTGCCCTGAGGCCCAAGACAGCTGCTGTCTCCCCTGCTCATCATTCTGTGCTGTCCATGCCTCTGGATCACACCGAGAACTGGGGCTGGGGTTAAGTTCCATCTGGTTTGGTTCGGTTTGGGTTTGGGAGGCTAAAAAACACTCTAGCAGTGGTTAGAGACCAGAGTCAGGAGAGAGCAGGGTACACTTGTGTCCACCTGGGACCCAGGTAGGAATTAGGGCCACACTGGGCATATGAGGAGGATAGGAGATAACTTCAGGGTCCCAGTCACATCTAGGGGTCCTGGGACAGAGTAAGGACTGTGGGCTTCAGGTCCTGCTCTTTGCTTCTCAAACATCCTGCTTTTGATACCATTGCCACGGGTTTATTTATTGACGTGTTCGTTCAGTAAAGGGGGCCCGCTGTCTCCTGCCCACTGCTCACCTTGTTCACACTAACATATGTTTACAGCACCTAGGCTTTCTACCGTCATTCCCTGCTGATGGTGAACTGACAGTATTCACGGGCCTCAGGACCCTGCAGGATTTTGGAGGCTGCACACGAAGGCACCCCAATCAGCCTCTCCCTTTCTCCTAACCCCACTTGCTCTCTGACCTGCAACCAACAGGCTGGCTGTGGATGGAGTTTCTAAGACAGGAAGTAGCATCCCTCTTTGGCAGAGGCCCCTTGTGAAGGAGGTGTGTTGGCGATCGAGACTCTAAAACAAAGCAGTTGGGGTTGAGGATTCAGCTCAGTGGTAGAGCGCTTGCCTAACAAGCGCAAGGCCCTGGGTTCAGTCCTCAGCTCCGATAAATAAATAAATAAATAAATAAATAAATAAATAAATAAATAAAACAAAGCAGTTAACCTATTGCTTTTCACCACTCTGATTGACCAGGGGACTAAGTCAAAGTGGCAGGGAGGCCCCTGCTTGGTTGGTTAGCTTGGAGAGAAGGGACCAGACCAAAGTGCCAAAAATCTAGTGGTCCAGGGCCTCTGTACCCCATGCAAAGCTAGGGTGAGCCTGTCTTCACCGGCACCCTCAGCAGTGGTGCCAAGTCTCACCTCAGTTCCAGATTCCAGACAGTATTCTCTCTCCACCATCCTATGACCCAAAGCCCTGCCAGATATAAGTGAAACTGGTGTGCGTGTGGAGTCGATGTGACAACCCGTGGACTGCAGTGCACTCAGCCCGCTCACCTCTTAGCCTAAGCCTTGGACATTTGGCAGTCTCTGGAGACATTCTTTCTTGCCACGCCTAGAGGCAGATGTTGCTGGCATCTCGAGAGCCCACAGCACTAATGATCACAGTGATTCATTGCACAGTCCCCAAACACCCATGCCAGGCTTGAGAAGCTCTGGCTTAAGAACCATGAAATTTTTGCTTTGTTTTGATTTTCGACACGGGGTTTCTCTGTGTAGCCCTGGCTACCCTGGAACTCACTCTGTAGAGCAGGCTGGCCTCAAGCTCAGAGGTCCACCCGGATGTACCACCACGCCCCCCTACCCCGCAACACACACAAGAAGTTTTAGATGTGTATATATAGGTCATATAATCTATGTGTTTCCTGTGAGATGTTAAGGGGCGTTTACAAAGTATTTATTATAAATATTAATATGCTATAAGCCACTGGAACGACAAAATGGGAGGCAGGGAACACAGCTCAGCGATGCTTGCCTGAGACGGGGTTTCCATCCCCAACCTGGGGGCGGGGTCAAAATAAAAGGACGTGGTTGGGGTAGATTTTGGATTTCCCACTTCTGCCATAGCCACAGAATGTATATGTAAATAGAAACTGTCCTTAGATATATGTTCTACCCCTTGATGCGTGGGGAAGACCCGTCCGGGGTATCTGAAGTGCGGTGCTCGTTCTAGCTGCCTTTGGTGATATTTGCGCTGCGGCTGGTTATTTCACGTTCTTTTCCCTTCCGTGTTCATGTTCAGGCATGTGAGAGGCTCTAAGGTTTCCATAGGGTCTGTTTATGACAGCGCCGGCCCTGGATCTCACCACACTACAGTTCCTAACCTACGGGGGCACAGCTGCACTAAGGGCTTCCTGCCCCGCCACAAATATCCGGAGAAGAATGTCTCATAATTACAGGAAGGCGTGGCATTTGATGGGACCAAAATGTGGGAGAAGCCAGCTTGTACAGAGTGCCATTTAGCACATTCCTGATCGAGACGCACCAGGCAGCCTCCTTACAAGTGGCATTCAACAAATGGAACGGAAAATTCCAGAGTGGAAAAAACGGAAACGGAAGGAGCGGACAGGTGGGAGCGAGCTTCAGCATGGGGGTTCCATCGCTGATCCTGCTGTGTGGTTGGTGGCACAACCATACCGTCTCTGTGAGTTGCTGAACGTCCCCTTCCGGTACACAAAACACTAGATGTGCAAAGTGCCTTGCAGGTGTCCCCACACGAGCTATGCTCCCCCTTTTTTCCCCGTGAATAAATCCACAGATGGACTCCATTATGTCAAAATGGAACCTGACTAGGGAGGGGTCCTCTGGGGGCTGCCTGGCGGGGGTGTGTGTGACTGCCATTGGTCTGGGATCCTTGAGCAAGGCAGGTCAGGGCAGCCGCCCACCCAGGCTCCCAAAGCAATATTGTGCAAGCACAGCTCCTGCCCAATCTCCTCCTGGTCAGGGTCCCATCCTTCGCTCTGTAGCACAACCATTCTTAGAGCCAACTTACTCCACACCAGCAGGCCAGGGCAGGCTCTGTGCAGTCAGCCAGCCCCTCGTCCCCCTCTTCAGGACCCCAGCTTCTCAGCTCAATCTCCTTCCTGCTGTGGGCCCCCAAGCCTTGGCTTCCAACAACCACATCTGCTTGGTGGAGAAATGGGTGGGTCCCGAATAGCAGCTTCTTGCACACACACACACGCACGCGCACACACACACCCCCGAGCATGAGGCTCCTTCTCAGCCTTGGAGGATTAGACTTTCGACAAGGATAAGTAGGTCAGACTCCAGGGTCAGCCACCCAGGGTTTAGTTAGTAGCTGCAGCAATAAAAACTGTCCCGGGGCCTCACCGTGGGGCTGGTATCCAAATGGTGCCGATTCTCTTACCTCAGGCTCCTAGGCGCTGGGCTACAGGCATGAGCCCTGCGTCCAACAGAGAGGTTGGGTTATTTCTGTAAAGTGGCACAGCTAGGGAGGAACTCAGCTGGAACTGCTGCTTCCGGGGCGGACATGCTGGCCCCCTCCTTCCCTTCTTCCCTTTCTTCTTTCCTCCCTCTGTCCCTCCCTCCCACCTCCTTCCTTTCTTCCTTCCTTCTGAGTCACAAGAGCACTTTGTAAGCTCAGTTCTTCAGAGGCTGAAGCCAGAGGGCTGCAGAGTCTCAGGTTACTTGGGCTGCTTAGAGAGATCCTGTCTCAAGCAAGAAAAAGGAGAAAAGGGAAAGGAAAGGCAGGAAGAAGGAGAGGGGAAGGAAGGGCAAACCCTAAGGGACTAGAGAGATGGCTCAGCAGCTAAGGATGCTTGCTGCAAACCTGACAGCTTAAGTTCAAGCGCTGGGACCCATGTGGTAAAAGAAGGGACCCAACTAGAAATTGTCTTTTGATGGCTATAAATGCATCATGGATCTCTCTCTCTCTCTCTCTCTCTCTCTCTCTCTCTCTCTCTCTCTCTCTCTCTCTCTCTCTCTCTCTCTCTCTCTCTGTGAACTGTAGCAGCTCTCCCACCTAGACCTAGGCTACCATCGCCCTCACAAAGAACGCCTCCCCAATCTCTGTCACAGGGAGGCTATGCTCCAGCATCTGCAGCACAGAGCAAGGCTCTGCCAGGTCGAGTCATCCGCAGCTGTTGTTCAGGAACTCGCCATCTACCTCCCCGTAAGACACGTGTCAGCCATCAGAGGATGTCTAGGGGCTGCAGGGGTTAGAGGAGGATGAGCCCCTGGACAGAAGCCTGACCATGCTACAGGGAGCCATCGGGGCACTCCCACAGAGTAAAGTCCTCCCTCGGTCCTCAGGCTGCCACAGCAGCAGGGTCTCCCTGAGTCTTCCCTCGAGTCTGCTCAGAGAGTGTCCCTGCCAGCAAGAAAGCTACCTTCACCCACAAAGCTCTGGAAACCCAAGCCCCACAGAAAGGACTCACCAGAGACTTTGAAAAGCAGCGTGGAAGGGAGAGGGAGAGAGGGCTCAGCAATTAAGAGCACATTCTGCTCCCGCAGAGGACCTGACCTAAGTTCGGTTCCCAGAACCAACCGCAGGTGGCTCACAACCACCCCTAACTCCACCCGGGGGGATCCAATGCCCTCTTCCGGCCTTGGTGGGCACCTGCACTCATGTGTACAAACACACACATACACATGTAACTAAAAAGTAAGGGCTGGTAGTTAAGAATATGTCACGCTCTTTGAGAAGACCAGAGTTCAATTTCCAGCACCCAAATCAGATAACTTGTATCAACTTGTGATCTCCAGCTCTAGGGAGTTCCAGTGTCTTTGGCCTTCTCTGAATGCACCTGTACTTAATGTGGGAACACACACACACACACACACACACACACACACACACACACACACACACACACACACGAGACAAAAGGGACTTGGAGGAAGTCAGGGAGGAAGCCGCACAGAGATTGAGGGGCAGTGTATTTCAGATGGAGGGAACGGTAAGTGCAAAGGTCCTGAGGCAGGAACGTGTCTGAAGAATCAGGAGACCAGTGTGGTTTGAGGGAATGAGAAGGAGAAAGGGGTGGAGAGAAGGCTCAGTGGTTTAGATAGAACATTTGTTGCTCGCGTCTTTGACATGAGTTCAATTCCCAGCACCCACATGGTAGCTCACAGCCATCTGTAACCCCAGTTGCATGGGCTCTGCTGCCCTCTCCTGCCCTAGAGCATCAGGCTCACATGTAATACACACACGCACACACACACACTATATATATATAGTCACAATATATATATTATATATATATAATATATATATATATATTAAGAAATAATCTTGAAACTAGGTAATAGTAACCGAGCTGCAGGAGAACCTAGGCCACCTCCAGGAATGCCACAGTGACCGCTGCACACAAGCGTTGTCCTCTGGGTGTGTAACGCTCCTGCCAGGGTCGGTTGGCTCTGCTACGTGGAAGTACTTAGCAAGGCAGAGCGGGAGTAACTGAATCCCTGCCAGACTCAGAATGGCTTTTAGAAATCTGTTCCTCCCCGTGGGTAGGAGGAGCCTCTCTTCCTTAGCATCCTCCATGGAGGCTCCGGGAGATAATGATGCTCACCCCGTCCACCCACACCGCCACCCCCACACGGAGCAGTTTTGGGAAATCATGTGGAGCAGCGCGTGTTTTAAGAAGGCTTTGGGGACTGTTAATAGCAGGCTGAGTGGGGCACAGGAAGAAGCCGTAAAGGAGTGCCTTCCCTGAGATGCAGCCCGGTGATGAAATATTAAAGCTGCTCCCGACTGCTCAGGGAACATGCCTAACCATTCATCAGCTATCCGGGCGGGGGGTCGAGTGTGCAGCGAGTTTTGGGCTCAATCAAAAACGGCTTAGTGGATGCTAGGAACGGATTGCAGACGCTCAGTGGGCAACGCACATCCACCTCTGCCCCTCGAGTGCTGGGATTACGAGTGTGAACCGTCAACTGCCGTAGCCCATCACACCTTAGGTACCTTTAGGACTTTCTGTTGCTATTAGTAACAGCGTTGTTTGGAGCATCTTCAGGGAGATGTCCCTACGCAGATTGGGGAGTGACACTGTCTTTTTGTTTTGAGGCAGTTCCTTATTTAGTCCAGGCTGGTCTCAAAGTCACTATGAAGTTGAGAATAACCTCGAACTCCTGATTCTCCTGCCTCTAGGGAGGGCTGGAGAGGTGGCTCAGTGGTTAAGAGCTCTGAGGACCTGGGTTCAATACCCAGCAAAACGCAACTGTTTGCAACTCCGTTTGCAAGGGATCTGACAACCTTACACAGACATGCATGGAGGCAGGACACTAATGCACGTAATTAACTACTTGATTTATTAATTAGTTGAGCAGCGTACTTGGCAGTCAAGGTGTTAGCACTACCCAGCACCCTAGGGACAGGTGTGAGTAGAAGCAAGGACACAGAGAGCAGGGTCCCTCCCCCAGCTGCACCATCACATCATGACATCATTCAGAAACTAGAAAGGACACAGTCATGCCTGCTGAGTCAGCACGGCCACTAAAGGAGATGCGATTGGACCCAGAGCAACCAAGTAGCTAGGCAGGGCTGGAATGGGGGTAGCTGGATCTTCCCCCTCGGGATCTCCCCGCTGGGTGGCAGCACGCACATCTGCCCAGCTGCAGCTTATATCTTCTCCTGCAGGTCCCATGGCTTCAGGAGGTCCCGAGCTGCCCGCCGGGCTCAGAGAGAGGGTAGAAGCCAACCAGCAGACAAGTGCCTCCCTGCCCCGTTCTGCACCCCAATAAGGTTTCTCTGTGTAGCCCTGGCTGTCCTGGATTGGAACTCACTCTCTAGCCCAGGCTGGCCTCAAACTCAAGAGATCTGCCTGTCTCTGCCTCCCGCGTACAAGGCCTGGCTTGTGGAGTCCCAGTCCCTGCGTGCCAGCTGTCGGTCAGCCTGCAGTACTGAGCGAGCCAGCCTGCTTTCACCTGGAGTGGCTTGGGAGGGCCTGGGTGGATCGTATACTGGCACCAGTGACTCACCACGGGCCAGGGTTGGTCAAATGAGAGACTGGGGGAGGGGCCTGTGGTCTGAGACCTGAGCGTCAAGTCTGCTGTGTGCTGAGGCTGGTGGAACCAGAGGAGGGGCGCATCAGGCATGGCGTGCATGCAGGGTTGTCGGAAACTGTTAATAGCTTTGGGGACCAAAATAACATTTAGGGGCTTCTGGGCAGATTTGACTGTAAAGTATGTTTCTTTTCTTTCTTAGCCGTCTTATAAAATAAATCACAAAAACCTCCCAGATACAAGCTGTGCATAAGTACCATAAATTATCAGAAGGCAAATATTCCGGCAACTGCTCCCCGAAGCGGGAAGCACGGCCCGCAGCAGGCCTGGGAATTTCGGTATTAGATGCGGTGTGGTTCTCCAACGCTAAACCCGGCTTCCGGAAAGGAAAGTTCTGAATCGCAGAGGCAGATTTATGCCTTCTTCATTTTTTTTTTTTTAATGCTTTCTGAGCCAAGGTCTTACTGTGTAGTCCAGACAGATCTAGGACTTAAGTGATCTTCCTTCCTCAGCCTCCGCATGCGCGCACGCGCGCGTGCACACATACACACGCACGTGTGCACACACATGCATGCACACACGCACGCGCGCACACACGCGCACATGCATACACACACGCATGCACACACACGCATGCACACGCATGCACACACGCACGCGCACACACGCGCACATGCATACACACACGCACATGCATGCACACACGCACGTGCATATACACGCTTTTCAGCACACACGCATGCAACACACATGCATGCACACATGCACACATGCACACACACACACACACACACACACACACACACACACACACACACACACACACACACGGGACATTAGCTGTGCCCACAGTACCGCTCCCCGGCTTACTCTTTTGGGACTGAAGTTCTCACTGATCCTGTAAGCATTTGCAGCCATGCCTGCCTTTTTAGGTGGGTTCTTGGGATTTGAATCCAGGTCCTCAGGCTTGCCTCCCAACTGCTCTTACCCACAGAGTTATCTTCGAAGCCTCAGAGCTCTGTGTTTTTAAATAGGAGGCAGTGAACATACCGTGTGCCTGCCTGTGAGCGTAGGAAACAAGGCCGTCCTCCATCTCCTAAAACAAATGAAGAAATGTGAGTGATTCCCTAGGGAGCAGACCTCATGGCTCTGGCAGCAAGGGATCAACACCGCCTGAGAGACTGCAACTCTCTGTATGTTCTCTAACCGTGGGCCACACTAGAGCCCAAAGGTCAGTCAGCTCCTGGAGACTCCCCGCTCTGGGCAGATGCCTGGTGGCCCCTGCCAAAGTACGCATCTGTCTCAGAGCAACGCCTGGTGTGTAGGAAGTTGGGAAGGCTGCATCCTACAAAGACTCCTCTTCCTGGCCTGGCCACCATCCTCGCTGATACAAACTCTGTCTGAGGCTGCCTCAGGCGCCCTTAGTGAGCCCTGCCAATCCAGATTTCTAGGCTCAGGTCAGACTCCAGAGAGCATGGGTTTCTTTCCTTTCTACGCCGTGGCCTTTGTGCCCATAGTGCAACTGACCCACTTCTTCGTAGAGAAATGGAAAATCACCCTGTCGGATGGGAGGAGATGAAGCAAATGCTTGAACGTTCAGACATAGCTCTCCTGAGGAAGGTCGGTGAGAAACACCGGCCTTGTCTCTTCCCAGCATTTGGGGGAAGGGGGGACTTCCAAAATACCAGAGGATGAGGGGTAAGTGCAAAGCAGTCTGTCTTCTAGAGAGGGATGAGTCATGCAGAACACGTGAATCTCTGCAAATGTATTCTTATTGAGTGTCATTTTACATGTGCACCTTAGATCTCTCCCCGCCCCCCACCTTCTTCTCCCTCCCTGTGAAATCAAAAACACCAGCTGAAAACCCACTGCTTCCCTCCCGTCTGCTCCCCTCCCTGTCAAACCTGCTGTGACAGGAGGCGGTGGCAGCGGATAGCCAGGCCCGGTGCTCTGACTCAGGCCTCCTTCACGGTTGCCTGCTTTCTGCAAAACAAACTCAGAAGCTGATGAATGGGTTTTCGGGGCATGTATGCATCCAAGGAGGCGAGACATATGTACACAGGTGCGCATTAGGCTTGCGGACTGGAAGACCCCGCTATGTAAGTCTCCGGGCTCTGGCTACAGTGATGCACTTTCAAAAGGGCCCTAGGCTGGTGTGGAAGCAAAGACAGTCACTAAAAAGCATCATGTAGGAGCCACACCACACTTCCTGGGCCCAGATAAGGAGACTAAGAAGGACCAGTTGCCCAGGGCCCTGACTGTCCTTTCTCTGTCGCTGCATTGAACAGGATGGTTTTGTGATGCTGTAATTGTCAGCTTTTAAGGCTGGGCAGACAGGATCGATTTTCTTTCTTTTGGCAGGGAGAAGGGTTTTTTGGAAGCTACCCAAAAGGCAACCATAGTTACCGTAGGAGCGTGGCAAGCATGAGACGGAGGTAGTTATTATCCAAGCCTGACAAAGAGGGAAACTACGTGGGTTGACTTTTGCATCAAGCCACAAATATCAATCCCAAGGGCTCCCAGAGGAGTGTGGATGCAGGGCAAGATGCACCCGATACAGCTCAGGGTACGCCTGTCAGACTGCCAGGCATCTCACAGGAACCAGAGACCTGGCAACAGCCCTCAAGCAAAGACAGGTCAGGAGCCGGCATCCTGGCAGGACATCCATTTACCGGATTGTCCTGGGATTCATGCAGGAGAACAGTCTTAGATTTCCTGCCATTCCTGCAGCCCCTCTGAGCCAGATGGGCCCGGGGGTGAAAGGACCAGTTTCATTTCACCCAATCCCTTGGTTGATGACCATCTTCCTCCTGGGTAGAAATTATTTTCTCCTGGTGTTTTCACTCGTTGGTCGTGGTGCTAAGGATCAAACCCAGTGTTAAGCGCACACTTTACCAACAGAGCCATATACCGATCCCCCCACCCTTCCCTCAGAGAGCTAGCTTTGAGCACGTGTCAGCTCCTCAAGATGTTTGGTTGCCAAAAGAAGCGAAAGACAGGGAAGAGAGGTTAGGGTGTGGAAGGCAGCTGCTCAAACAGGACAGGAGCTATACGGAATGCTCTGCCTTAAGGATCCCAAGAGCTGGGCGGCAGATCCAACTGTTGGCTGACTCAGAAATATCCTGGTAACAGTCCCAGGCATGAACATCAAAACTAAGCAGGCATAAATCTACACAAAGGAGCTGCAGGCAGGCACCCATTCACATTTGCCTTGTCTGATGACCAAGGCTGAGCCACATGGGTCCCTATGCAATGGAAAAACACCAACAAAGGGCCAGCAGAAAGATAGCAGAGCTGTCCTCAAGCCCCGGAAGTCACACATCTCCCTGAATGAACTAGATGCTGGGTTCAGATAACCCGTTGTGACAGCTGCGTGATGCTGGACCGGAACTCGGTGGACTTAGAACAAAGAACTAACCGTCTGAGATAAGATACAGAGAGCAGAAGTGGATACAAAGTAACGAGAACCAGAGGAGGCAAAGCCACTCTCCATGCCAAGACAGCAAAGAGCAGAACTGACTGAATGCAGAACCACCTGTCTGTAATCCCAGCATTTGGGAGACTGAGGCAGGAGGATTAGGGGCTCAAACCCCTTCTTGGCTACATAAGGAATTCAAGGCTAATCTGGGCTACAGGTGACCCTGTCTCCTAAAAGGATGAAAAAAGGGGGAAAAAAAAAAGATGAAGGTGGAGGGGATTGTTCTCTGGAAGTAAAGTGCTTGCCCTGAAAACAGGAAGTCCTGAATTCAGATCCCCAGAACCCACATAAAAAGCCTTGGGAGCAGGAAGTTAGGGGGCCCGGGAGACAGGTGGATGGCTGATGCTCATTGGCTAAGAGATGAGCTCTAGGATCACGGAAATAACTTTTCAAAAAGGGGTGTGGTAGAGAGAAATTGACACCTAATGTCAAATTCTGGAGGGACACACACACACACACACACACACACACACACACACACCAAGAAAAAAAAAGAAAAGAAAGGGGCTGGAAATGATCACAAACATTTTTTGTTTACAATTTATTTTTATATTCCTAAAAGTTATTAAAAGTTCCAAAAGCTCTTGTGTAGGCACACACAGATATTTTATAATTTACATTTTATTATTTTATGTGTGTGGTGGCTTGCTTACATGTGTGGATACCATATGTATACATTGCCCAAGGGCTCCAGAAGAGGGTATCAGATCCCCTGGAATTGGAGTTACAGCCCATTCAGAGTCACCCTGAGTGCTGAGATTTAAACCTAGATCCTGCACACCCAGTCCCACAATACACAGAGGAAGCCCAACTCCCAGGTGCTCTAATACAAGATCACAGGCGAGGAGGTCACAACTACTGCCCCAACACCTGGAGTATCTGGGACCCCTGGGATCCAAGGACGCAGGAACCCCCACCCAGCCAGGGGCACAGATTCCTTCTGGTTTGAACTTGCACCGGAAGCGGACCTGGGGTGCTGGCTCTGCATCCACTCATACAACAACCAGAGGGAACATGACTCCCAGTTGTGATCACAGGATCACAGGATCACAGGATCACAGAGGGAGTTCGGTTTCCAGGAGGTCAGACACACCCAGGAGCACTGGAGCTCTGACACACTCAAGACCACAACATCTTTCCCAACAACCAGAGTAAGTAGGACTCCCACAGTAACAAACCACCTCCAAGCCAGAGGCACAGGTTTCTTCCAGCTTGCACCCGTGCCTGGAGCAAACACAGGACTCTGACTCCCTGTTGGCTCCTGCAACACTCAGAGAAAACCTGACACCCAGGAGCTCTGACATAACAGAATCTCACGAGCTTGGTCACACCAGGATTTCAGGATCCCAGAGGTGGCTTGACACCCAGCTCTGACAGCCCCAGGATCTCAGGATCATAGGGTCCCAGAATCACAGGATCACAAAGACAGCTGGACTCCGAGGAGTTCTGACACAACCAGGATCACATGAGGGACAGGCTCCAGTCAGAGACAGCAAGGGCAGGTAGCACTAGAGATAACAAGATGGTGAGAGGCAAGCACAAGAACGTAAGCAACAGAAACCAAGGCTACTTGGCATCATCAGAACCCAGTTCTCCCACCACAGCAAGTTCCCCTATCACATTGAAAAAAAGCAAGATTCAGATATAAAATCACATTTCATGATGATGATAGAGGACTTTAGGAAGGACGTAAATAACTCCATTAAAGAAATACAGGACAACACAGGTGAAAAAGTAGAACCCCTTAAAGAGGAAACACAAAAATCCCTTAAAGAGTTACAAGAAAACAAAGCCAAACAGGTGAAAGAATTGAACAAAATCATGCAGGATCTAAAAATGGAAATAGAAACAATAAAGAAATCACAAAGGGTGACAACTCTGGAGATAGAAAACCTAGGAAAGAGATCAGGAGTCATAGATGCAAGCATCACCGACAGAATACAAGAGATAGAAGAGAGAATGTCAGGTGCAGAAGATACCATAGGAAACTTTGACACAACCGTCAAAGAAAATGCAAAATGCAAAAAGCTCCTAACCCAAAACATTCAGGAAATCCAGGGCACAATGAGAAGATCAAACCTAAGGATAATAGATATAGAAGAGAGTGAAAATTCCCAACTTAAAGGGCCAGTAAATATATTCAACAAAATTATAGATGAAAACGTCCCTAACCTAAAGAAAGAGAAGTCTATGAACATACAAGAAGCCTACAGAACTCCAAATAGACCAGACCAGAAAAGAAACTCTTTCCATCACATAATAATCAAAGCACCAAATGCACAAAACAATGAAAGAATATTAAAAGCAGTAAAGGAAAAAGGTCAAGTAACATATAAAGGCAGACCTATCAGAACTACACCAGACTTCTCACCAGAGACTATGAAAGCAGGAAGAACCTGGACAGATGTCATACAGACCCTAAGAGAACACAAATGCCAGCCCAGGTTACTGTATCCATCAAAACTCTCAATTAACATAGATGGAGAAACCAAGATATTCCATGACAAAACCAAATTTACACAATACCTTTACACAAATCCAGCCCTACAAAGGATAATAGATGGAAAACTCCAACACAAGGAGGGAAATTACACCCTAGAAAAAGCAAGAAAGTAATCTTCTTTCAACAAACCCAAAAAAGATAGCCACAAAAACATAATTCCACCTCTAACAACAAAAATAATAGGAAGCAACAATCGTTTTTCCTTAATATCTCTTAACATCAATGGACTCAATTACCTAATTAAAAGACATAGACTAACAAACTGGGTAGGTAAACAGTACCCAGCATTTTGCTGCATACAGGAAACACATCTCAGTGACGAAGATAGATACTGCCTCAGAGTAAAAGGCTGGAAAAAAAAATTTCCAAGCAAATGGTCCCAAGAAATAAGCTGGTGTAGCCATTTTAATATTGAAATCAACTTTCAACCAAAAGTTATTAAAAAAAAAAGTTAAGGAAGGACACTTCATACACGCCAAGGGAAAAAAATCTACCAAGATGAACTCTCAATTCTGAATATCAATGCTCCAAATGCAAGAGCACCCACATTCATAAAAGAAACCTTACTAAAGTTCAAAGCACACATTGCCCCTCACACAATAAGAGTAGGAGATTTCAACACCCTACTCTCAACAATGCACAGGTCATAGAAACAGAAATGAAACAGAGACTTAGAGAAACTAACAGAAGTTCTGAACCAAATGGATTTAATAGATATCTATAGAATATTTCATGCTAAACCAAAAGAATATACCTTCTTCTCAGCACCTCATAGTACCTTCTCCAAAATTGACCATATAATTGGTCACACAACTAGCCTCAAAAGATAAAAGAAGATTGAAATAATCTCCTGCATCTTATTAGATCACCACGGACTAAGGCTGGTCTTCAATAACAACAAAAACAACAGAAAGCCCACATACATATGGAAGCTGAATAATGCTCTACTCAACGATAACCTGGTCAAGGAAGAAATAAAGAACGAAATTAAAGACTTTTTAGAATTTGATGAAAATGAAGGTACAACATACCCAAACTTATGGGACACAATGAAAGCAGTGCTGAGAGGAAAACTCGTAGCTCTGAGTGCCTCCAAAAAGGAACTGGAGAGAGCATACACTAGCAGCTTGACAGCACACCTAAAAGCTCTAGAACAAAAAGAAGCAAATACACCCAGGAGGAGTAGAAGGCAGGAAATAATCAAACTCAGGGGTGATATCAACCAAGTAGAAACAAAGAGAACTATATAATCAACAACATCAGGAGCTGGTACTTTGAAAAACTCAACAAGATAGATAAATCCTTAGCAAGACAAACCAGAGGGCACAGAGACAGTATACAAATTAACAAAATCAGAAATGAAAAGGGAGACATAACAACAGAAACAGAGGAAATTCAAAAAAATCATCAGATCCTACTACAAAAGCCTATATTCAACAAAACTGGAAAATCTGGAGGAAATGGACAATTTTCTAGACAGATACCAGTTACCGAAGTTAAATCAGGATCAGATAGACCATCTAAACAACCCCATAACCCCTAAAGAAATAGAAGCAGTCAGTGAAAGTCTCCCAAGCAAAAAAATCCCAAGACCAGATGGGTTTAGTGCAGAATTTTATTAGATTTTCAAAGATGACCTAATACCAATACTCTTCAAACTATAAACAAAATAGAAAGAGAAGGAACACTACCCACTTTGTTTTATGAAGCCACAATTATGCTTATACCTAAATCACACAAAGACCCAACAAAGAAAGAGAACTTCAGACAAAAATACTCAATAAAATTCTCGAAAACTGAGTCCAAGAACACATCAAAACGATCATCCACTATGATCAAGTAGGCTTCATCCCAGGGATGCAGGGATGATTCAATATACAGAAATCCACCAACATAATCCACTATATAAACAAACTCAAAGAAAAAAAACCACATGATCATCATCTCATTAGATGCTGAGAAAGCATTTGACAAAATGCAACACCCCTTCATGTTAAAAGTCTTAGAGAGATCAGGAATTTAAGGTCCATACCTAAACATAGTAAAAGCATCATACAGCAAACCAGTAGTCGACATCTAACTAAATGGAGAGAAACTTGAAGCAATCCCACTAAAATCAGGGACTAGACAAGGTTGCCCACTCTCTCCCTGCTTATTCAATATAGTACTCAAAGTCTTAACCAGAGCAATTTGACAACAAAAGGAGGTTAAAGGGATACAAATTGGAAAGGAAGAAGTCAAAATATCACTATTTGCAGATGATATGATAGTATATGTAAGTAATCCCAAAAGTTCTACCAGAGAACTCCTTCAGCTGATAAACAACTTCAGCAAAGTGGCTGGATATAAAATTAACTCAAACAAATCAGTAGCCTTCCACTACACAACAGGCTGAGAAAGAAATTAGGGAAACGACACCCTCTACAATAGTCACAAATAGCATAAAATACCTGGGTGCAACTCTAACCAACCGAGTGAAAGATCTGTATGACAAGAACTTCAAGTCTCTGAAGAAATAAATAGAAGAAGATCTCAGAAGGTGAAAAGATCTCCCATGCTCACAGATTGGCAGGATTAATATTATAAAAATGGCCATCTTGTAGAAAGCATTCTACAGATTCAATGCAATCCCCATCAAAATTCCAACTCAATTCTTCATAGTTAGAAAGAGTAATTTGCAAATTCATTTGGAATAACACCCCCCCCAAAAAAACCCAAAACCCAACCAACCAAACAACAAAACAAACAAACAAACAAACAAACAAACAAACAAAAACCAGGATAGTGAAAACTATTCTCAACAACAAGAGAACTCCTGGGGGAATCGCCATCCTCGACCTCAAGCTACATTACAGAGCAATAGTGATAAAAACTGTGTGGTATCCAGCAGAGGAATGGATACAGAAAATGTGGTACACAATGGAATACTACTCAGCTATCAAAAACAATGGCTTCATGAAATTCTTAGGCAAATGCATCCAGCTAGAAAATATCCTGAGTGAGGTAACCCAGTCACAAAAAACCACACATGGTGTGCACTCACTAATAAGTGGATATTATCCTCAAAGCTCAGAAGACCCAAGATACAACTCACAAACCACATGAAGCTCAAGAAGAAGAAAGACCAAAATGTAGATGCTTCAGTCCTTCTTAGAAGGGGAAACAAAATACTCATAGGAGGAAATACGGAGACAAAGTGTGGACTAGAGACCGAAGGGAAGGCCATCCAGAGATTCCCTCACCTGGGGATCCATCCCATATACAGCCACCAAACCCAAACACTATTGGGGATGCCAAGAAGTGCATGTTGACAGGAGTCTGATGTAGCTGTCACCTGAGAGGCTCTGCCAGAGCCTGACAAATACAGAGCCAACCATTGGACTGAGAACAGGGTTCCCAATGGAGGAGTTAGAGAAAGGACTGAAGAAGTTGAAGGGGTTTGCAACCCCATGAGTAGAACAACAATCTCAACCAAGCAGACCCACCAGAGCTCCCAGGAACTAAACCACCAATCAAAGAGTACACACGGAGCGACCCATGACTCCTGCTGCATATGTAGCAGAGGATGGCCTTGTAGGACATTAATGGGAGGAGAGGCCCTTGGTCCTGTGAAGGCTCGATGGCCCAGATGCCCCAGTGTAGGGGAATATTAGGAAGGGGAGGCAGGAGGGAGTGGGTGGGTGGGTGAGCACCCTCATTGAAGTAGTGGACTGGGGATGGGATGGGGGTTTCCAGAGGGGAAACCAGGAAAGGGGGTGACATTTGAACTGTAAATAAAAAATTATGCAATAAAAAAGAAAAAATGTTTAATAGAATTTAAAAAACAAAACAAAACAAAACCTAGATCCTATGGAAGAGCAGCCCGTACTCTTTTTTTTTTTTTTTTTTTTTTTTGGTTCTTTTTTTCGAGCTGGGGACCCGAACCCAGGGCCTTGCGCTTCCTAGGCAAGTGCTCTACCACTGAGCTAAATCCCCAACCTTTTTTTTTTTTTTTTTAAAGATTTATTTATTATATATAAGTACACTGTAACTCTCTTCGGGTACACCAGAAGAGGGCATCAGATCTCATTACAGGTGGTTGTGAGCCACCATGTGGTTGCTGGGATTTGAACTCAGGACCTCTGGAAGAGCAGTCAGTGCTCTTAACCACTGAGCCATCTCTTCAGCCCTACAATTCTGTTCTTGTTTTGTTTTGTTTTTGAGGAAAGGTCTCACTGTGGCTGGCCTGGAGCTCTGTATGTAGACCAGGAGAGAGTCAACACGATCCACCTGCCTCCACCTTGGGAAAGCTAGAACTAAAGACAAGCACTACCACACCCAGCCTTCCCTGGTCGTACCAATTAATGTGACTGCATTAGAAACTAGAGATTTGAAGAGATGGCTCAGAGGTCGAAAACACTGGGAGCTCTTCTAGAGGACCCAGATCCAAATTCCAGCACCTACATAGCAGCTCACAACTGTCTGCAACTCCAAGACCTGACAATCTCGCATGGAGATACATGCATGCTGAACACCAATGCACATAAAATGCACACAAATAAATAAAATAGAAATTAAAACTGGCTGGGCATGGTTTACATAGTAAGTGCCAGCCCAACTAAGGCTCCATAGTGAGACCCCACCCTGTCTCAAAAACAAAAAACAAACAAACAAACAAAAAACCCAAAACTCAAACTAAACAACAAACAGAAACAAAAACCAAACCTAAACAAACCCCTTAAGATCCTCCAAAGCAAAAGAACCATCCCTAACTCCCCAAACCAAACCAACAAAAATAAAACTTTAAAAAACGTTTTAAATGATTTTATTTTCATTTTATATACATTATAAGGTGTGAGATCCCCTGAAATTACAGACAGTTGAGTTGCAATGTGGGTGCTGGGAATTGAACCCAGGACTTCTTGAAGAACAGCCAGTACTCTCAACCTCTGAGCCATCGCTCCATCCCGCATAAAGAAGTCTAAATGAAAAGACTTTTATTTTATGTATTTGAGTACACTGTCGCTGTCTTCAGACACAGCAGAAGGGAGCATCAGATCCCATTACAGATGGCTGGGAATCGAACTCAGGACCTCTGGAAGAGCAGTCAGTGTTCTTATCCACTGAGCCATCTCTGCAGCCCCAAATGAAAAGACTTTTACTTTGCAAATATTTTTAATGGAATGGAGCTGGATTCTCATAAGTGCTTGGGAATTCAAGGTGTTCTGTATATGTTTTTAAAAATGTATCTCATTTGTGTGCACAAATCTCTCTCTGTCTCTCTCTGTCTCGTGTGTGTGTGTGTGTGTGTGTGTGTATAGTTGCAGGTGGTTGTGAACCATCAATAGGTATAGGGAACCCACCCTGGGTCATCTGCGGGAGGACTAAGTGTTCTTAGCTGTTGATCTGACCTCCATCTCTCCGGCTCCATGGTGTTATTTTCGTGATGTACATGTTGAAAATCTGAGCTCAGCCTGGTCTGTTATGGGAAAGGTAAGAGGATTGATGTGTGTGTGTGTGTGTGTGTGTGTGTGTGTGTGTGTGCATTTTAATTTCTTTTTTGTTTTTCCTTTTCAACAGGGTTTCATTAAGTAGATCAGGCAGTCCTTGGAATCATAGACATTTACTTGCCTCCGCCTTCTGAGTGCCACTAAGCCTGGCTAGTAAGAGGATTTTAATAATTTCCCGAAATCTTGTGACTAGTTCTTTGGTACTAAGTCAAACTCACAATTACTAGTAGCCTTTTCTTTTCTTTTTTAAACATATTTTTTTGATTATTTGGAAATAATTCCCATAATGCACCCTGACCACACTACTTCCCAGTCCTCCCAGGATCTCTCTCTCTCTCTCTGTGTCTCTCTCTCTCCCTCCCTCCCTTCCTCCCTCCCTCCCTCCTCCAAAACAAAGAAGAAAAGGAAAAAAATGCCAAGTGCAATTCGTGTCCCCCATATACTCACCAGAGCAGGTCAAACTCCCAGCGGTCTGCCCCTTTAAGAAAGCCGAGTCCTTCTCGACCCTACTCCTGCCAGAAGCCCTCAGCAGGAAAAAGGTACAACTCCAGCATCTCTACCACAGCCTGGTTTTTGTGGTTTTTTTTTTAGATTCATTTATTTTATGTGCATATGTTTCTTGCTTTATGTATGTCTGTGTGGGGATTCCAGATATCCTAGAACTGGAGTTACTGGAATTGAACCCAGATCCTCTGGAATTACAGCCAATGCTCTTAACCACTGAGCCATCTCTCCCTGACTCACCGAATAGCATCACTTTTTTTTTTCTTTTTCTTTTTCTTTCCTGAGACAGGTCTCAATGTAGCCCTGGCTGTCCTAGAACTCTATCTGTAGATCAGGCTGGTGGTGAACTCAGAGACTTGCCTGCCTCTGCCTCCTCAGTGCTGGGATTAAAGGCGCAGGCCAACACTTCTTGGCTCTTTATCGACGCTTTTTTTTTTTTCATCTTTATTAACTTGCATATTTCTTATTTACATTTCGATTGTTATTCCCTTCCTGGTTTCCCGCCAACATTCCCCCCCCCCCCCTCCCTTTATCGACACTTTTTCAGATTTCAATGGCTTTCAACTTTCAACGGCTTCCAGTTCAGTCTGTTTCTTTTGGGGTGGCCCGTGGGGGTAGGCGAGAGAAGTGGTCACAGAAGCCGTCTTTCTAAGTCTCTCATTCTCAAATGTGAGTCCGCACTCAACGATAACACTGCAGAAGAAGCTTCCTTGCCCTTCACAGTCAGTAGCAGCAAGGATCATGGACACCCACGTGGTTTCTGGCTACCGCACGGGCCACGGACGTAAGCGTGGCTCTAGGTGGCAGCACAGAGCACGGACAGTCCCACGGCCTTCCCTGGTAACAAGGACCATGGACATCAACATACCTCCACCCCACCTCCCACCCCCACCCCACCCCACCCCCACCCCCACCCCCATCCCCACCCCAGTGGCAGCACAGCCCATGGACACCAACATGGCTCCAGGCAGCAGCTCAGACCTCAGACATCCACTTGGCCTTTGGTGGCGACTCTGGCAAGTGACGATTTCTTAAAGGTTAGACACGTATATGAGAACGTATTACTTTGTCACATCCGATCTCTGTCTTCTGTTCTGAACGGATCTTTTGCCCAGGTCTAACGTGATAGGTGCATACTTTGACCATTCGGAAGCAAGAGCACAATGAATAGTAGTTATTCTGAGAGTTGGTCCACTTCCTTCCCGTTATTTTATATACTACACACAGACACACAAACACCTTGTCCCCGTCACACAAGTGTTCATCTACCACAGAGCTGTGCCTCTATCCCCACTTTTTTTTTTTTTTTTTTTTTTCTTTTTTTCGTAGCTGGGGACCGAACCCAGGGCCTTGTGTTTGCTAGGCAAGCGCTCTACCAGTGAGCTAAATCTCCAACCCCTATCCCCACTTTTTTAAAAAGGTAACCCAAGGTGACCTCAAATGACCCTGATCTTCTGATCCCCCAGCCTCTGCCTCCAGAATGCTGAGATTACAGCAAGGCCTGGGCAGAGACGCCATCATGCGGGACAAATTCCCGTTTCTTTCTACCACTTGGTTGACACGCCCCTCCACCGTCCCTGTCCGATATCCCGCAAGCCTTACACTGACATGCAAAGTGACAGCAGGTCTGGGACCAAAGATGAGATCACAGGCCCAAAGGTCAGGAGAATGGTCATTAACTGCATTGTTCATCCACCACGAGGAAAAACTACTGGGCAACCGGTCAAACACGTTTTTCCAAACTCACCTTATGTGTTTGAACGCCTGAGTTTTACCAACACAGCACACGCTGGCGGCTGTCTTCCTTGATTATCAGACTCACTTTGCTCATTTATAAAAAAAAAAAAATTGAACTGTTTTCTTTTAGAGACAAGTCTCGCTTGCTCTTATGTAGTGAGACCTCGCACTGGGTGGCCTTAACCCAATGGAACCCACCTGCCTCGGCCTCCCAAGGGTTGGGATTAAAGGTGGGCGCACATAAAAATATTATAAACCATGCAGTGGTCTGTTTGGTTCTGGGGAAAGAAGCCAGTTCCGCATGCACACAGCCGAGTTCTACCTCCGAGCTAAGCCCCAAAGCACTACAGTCGGCTTGCACTGAGCGGACCCCCCCCCCCTTTTCAGTCAGTAGTTCCTGTAACTTTGACTCAGCGCTGAAGGGAAGAAAGCCCTTTAGAAACCACCTAGCCCATCACATCCAGAGTTTGGGACAAAGCATTTATTGTTCCTGGAGGAAAGGTGTGGGCAAGTCGAAGGCAGCTCAGCTGTAACTACTGTAGGGCTTAGCACCCCCAGCAGGGGAGGCCTGGCTTCCTCTAGGACCACCGCCCTGTCTTGAAAACAAAACCACACCCACTGAATATCCAAGTTCATTTAAAGAATCTGAAGAGGTTCCCCGGTCCTCAAAAGCAGATGTCCAGGAAGGTATTTCTCCAGGGTCGGCACACAGGCTGGGTGGGGGTGGGGTGGAGGGATTCAGAGCTCGTCAGTGCCGTCCATTGGTTGTTGGTTTGCAAGATATGAAAGGTGCAGATTGGAGAGGTGGTGGAGAGCAGCTGAGGCCTGACGCTGTGGGAAGGTGGGCTCCCAGCATTTCAGGGATGTGGCTCAGGCCTACCCACATGCGGCTAGGGTGGGCCCTCGGCCTGTATGAGGCCCTAGGTTTGACCTCCAGCATGGCCAGGAGGGAAAGCAGATGCAGCAGGCACGGGGTAGATGACTGTCTCATTTCACAACCAGAAAGCCCCAAGGCCTGCGGTAGAAACACCTGTAGTTCAGGCTGATTGCACAAGACCTTCCCCCGGCAAACGGCAAACTGTCCTGCAGATCCCTTCAACAGGGCTTCAGAGCCCGGGCTTTCCCCTCAGAAGTGAGTGGCCTCATTTTGGGGATGGGTGTCCACCATTCAGGGGAGCAGTGGCAAATTCACTGGAGGTCTGACTTCCAGGAGTGGACCCCAGAGTCCATGGATGTTCAGAAAGACAGTCCCCTGAATATACTGTGTCCCCATCTTGGGCAAGTTCCTCCGAGCTGGTATCAGGTCTCTCCACAGAACTGCTTTGACAAGAGGTCACCGGCTTTCTTCCATGTTGTATATTCTGGTGGCCCAAATCCAGTGAGCTGCGTGCCTCTGCAGACATCACTGACTTAAGATATGCCTAAGTGTCAGGAAGGAAGCGCAACCGAACGGAGAAGGGCGGTTAAAAAGAGGATGGGGTGATTTGTGGATAGATTGACAAAGTTATCTGCCACACGCTTCGGCCTACGGCGACTTCAGCGACCCGTCTTTCCTCACCGCCCAGGACAAACAAGGAACTGAGGAAGTGATCTGGTTCCGCGGATCACATTACGGAACCTCCGAGGGCAGGGTTACTGTACTTGTCCAGTTCAGCCTTCACACCCTATCTCACCTCACCCGACCCGTCTTCCACAAGGAGGGGACATGTTTTCTTTGGGCAGCCACTCCTGCGGCCTGTCCACGTGTGACGTCCAGGGCAGAAACAGAGGGAACGGATCAGTGTGAAGGGCAACCCTGGAAGAAGTGGTCCTGTTCTGAGGTGTGCAGAACTGAAAAGCTTCTCGTGACTAGTCAGTTAGGACCCCTTGTGTCTTTTTTTTTTTTTCCGGAGCTGGGGACCGAACCCAGGGCCTTGCGCTTGCTAGGCAAGCACTCTACCACTGAGCTAAATCCCCAACCCCCCTTGTGTCTTTTTGTGCCTATGAGAAGGCACCCGATAGTCTGTGCAAATCTGTTGCCTTCCCGGAGAGACAGCTTTTGAACACGCTAGCTCAGGCTCCTGGAATTCACTATTTAGCACAAGCTGACACTGAAGTCAAAGCAATCCCCCTATCTCAGACTTTTAAATGCTAGGATTATAAATACATGTCAGCAATCTTGCTTAAGGTGGGTTTTGGTGTCTGGTTGGTTGGTTTGGTTTTTTTTTTTTTTTTTTTAAATTCTTTTTTTCGGAGCTGGGGACCGAACCCAGGGCCTTGCACTTGCTAGGCAAGTGCTCTACCACTGAGCTAAATTCCCAACCCCGGTTTGGTTTTTTTTTTTGCTTTTCTGAGACAAGGTTTCTCTGCAGAAGATGTTAGGAACTCGGAGATCCTCCTGGCCTTGGGATTAAAGGCGTGAGCCACTACTGTCTGGACTTAAGGTGGTTAGGTTTTTTGGTGTTGCCCTTCTGTTTTGTTTTAGATTTTTACTTTTTTGGGTATGAGTGTTCTGCCTGTACGTACGCATGTGTACTTGATATGTGCCTGGCGCCCACGGATGGCCTGGAACTGTGGATTATGAGTTGCCATGGGGATGCTGAGAACTGCAGGCGAGTCCCAGGGTGGTGAGTTAACTGCCGAGTGGCTCTGCAGTCACTGTCTCAAGGCTCAGAATTCCCAAGTCACTTTAAAAGGACATGTTTTATATAACTGAATAAATTCAACAGATGTAGGGGGTGGACAGAAATGACAATGGGTTAAAAAAAAAGGAGGCTCAGTGGTTAAGTGTCCATGCCTGTCTGCAGGACTGGGATTCAATTCCCAGCACCCGGGTGGCTCCCAACCACTTACAATTCCAGCTCCAGGCGATCTCAGATCAACTCTCTTCTGGTTTCCATGGACACGTGCATATATTTACACCAACATATAAAATAAAAAACAAAAACAACCCCTCCCAAACCTCCAAATATAAATAAAAATAAAACTTACTAAATAAATACATGAATGAAATAAATAAGGTGGTAGGATTTCATCTCCCTTAGAAAGGGGGAAAGGACTGTAGAACACTGGGAAGGGCGTAGGTCAAGTGGGGTTCAGGATGCCCCCCCATACCAGCTCTTGGAGGAACCTTAAAGATCCCTGTTTCCTAACTTTGAGCACCCATCTTGCATTTGATATCTACTAGTGGCTTAAAAACACCCTCCTTTCTGGGGAAAGTTAAAACTAATAAGATGGGGATGGTGGTATTCTGTAAACCTCATTTTAAAAAGGAACACCAGTAAGTTCTATGAAGAAACCACTTTTCCTCTGTAATCCTCAAAATACCTATTTTTATTTTCTTCTGGGGAGGCCATTGTAGCTTTCTGGTACCCAAAAGAGCCATTGGGGAAGTGAGGTAGGAGCTGCCCCAGGACCATGGGCTGGTGCAGTCTTCCGCTGTGTTCTGAGAGCGGCCTCCCATCCCCACCTCCAACTGGGCTTCAGCTGGGCCCAGTGGAAAACAGCTCAAAGGAAGTACAGCCTCTCTCCCTCAGGAGAGCTTGAGGGAAGACTGGCTAGGAGGGAACTGTGTTCTCCCTGTGTAGGGAGGGGCCATTTTGTCCCTCCCCCACCAATATAACCACAGATGGGAAGGGACTCAGAAAAAAAGACCCACATCTCATGTTCTTCTTTGAAGGCAACCCCATCCCGTCCTGTGTGTGAGGACAGACAAATGCCCCGAAGCCAATGGTCTGATAGGATGTGTTTATATTTACATGGTACATTTCAAAGCAATGGCTACATTGGTCATACATATTAGAAACCATAAAAAAAGTTAAGAACTAAAATGTACATCATACACTTGTATATATATATTTTTTTACAGAGGTAAAAAGGCTTATTATAAAAAAAAATCAATACAACAGGGGTTTTAGTGTACAGGTAAATGAATTTTGCTTCAGGCACTTTAATTTGTTAATGTGAGCGAATAGCTTGGGATAAGAGTCAGGGAAACTTCTCAACAGGAAACCTTTTGGTTAGGTTTTGTTACCACGGATATAAAAATAAAATCTGAATAATTTCTCTCAAATGATTGACGTCAGTATGGCAAAGCTGACTGGGAAAATACTACACACCGTTCAGCTGCAGTGTGGCAATTAAACGTATTTACATAAATGTCCCCATGGCTATCTTTGTGCCCTTAACCGCTGCCTTCACGAACCAAAAGACGATGATGCACGGAGTAAGATCCACTAGCATAACTCTTAGGAGGGTGGGAACCAGCAAGGGAAGAGGGAAGCACAAACGAGGACAGAGGCGACACTGCAAGGCGCGGGACACCGCGAGGCGCCGGACACGGCAGAGCGCGCTACACCGCGGGGCGCTGGACAGGGATGCGCCCCACACCACGGGGGGCGACAGACAGGGATGCGCATTCTTATCAAAATAAATAGGGGCACTTGAACAGAGGTTTGAGGAAACAGATTAGTGTTGTGCTTTGTAGAGAGGTGAGAGGGCCCGAGGAGAGTCCCTCAGGCTGGGACAGTCTCTCCACAGCACTGGAGGCTGGCTGGAGGCAGTCTAGAGTCTCCTAGCATGGAGACCCCTCTCTCCACAATGGCGGAGATGGCAGCCCCCTGCACCTTTCCTACGACAGCCCCAACCAGTCATCCCAACAAAGAAAAACACCTCCCAACGAACGCAGAAGCATGCTGATTCTATCTACACCGATGATCCGTCTGAAGAAACACGGCAGGCTGTCAGGCGAGCAGAAAACATTGCCAGGAAGGTATGCATGGCTAGCATTTTCCCAGAGTGATTGACAGACTGGAAAAATAAGGGGGAGGGGGCGGTTTAGGGATTAAAGGGGACTGAGTCGGCCCTCCACCGTTAATCGCTATAGGAAGAACGGCCAGTGGTGACAAGCCTGTCCCCTACAGTCCCCATGAAATTCAGATTGTACCATGCTGGGTATAGGTAACCACTTTTGCTTGTCTTTTTTCAGTAAGAGTTGGCTATTCCTTTATATATATATACCCCCCCCACCCAAGAATTAGAAGCCTTTTGTATGGCTCGGAGACAGGCATAATCAGTTGGTGACCTACCCTTATCTGTGCACCCCAAGTGGCAAGTGTGGGTGTGGAGTGGTGGAAGAAAAGACACTTAGGCATTGAAAGGGTTTTTTTCTTTACATATGGCCTTGTTTTTTTTTTTTTCAAGTATAAATAAAGAATTGAGCCTCAAACTAAAAAACAAAAGCCCCCAAAACAAAAACATTCGCCTAAAAAAAAAAGAGCAAGCCACCGCTCTTTGAATCGATGGTATTTAAAAATGCCCCCCTGAATAATGTAAAACAGTGTAGGGGGCAGGGAATGGCTACGGTTCTATCCACAACTTTAGTGTTTTCCAACTGGAACTTGTTCACAGGACACTGGTTTGTAATTGCGTGAACCGATTTGGTTTGTAAAATAACGAATAAAACTTATCTCGCTGATGTGTTACTCTTAAGTATTGCTAGGATTTTAGAAGTGGCGACGGGGATTCTAAAAAAGTTCTATTTTACGGGGTAAACTGGGCAGGCTCATAGAAACCCAAATCCCCTTGCAAGCCCTGGTCCAAGAGGATGCAAAGCAATTTGAGGGATTTGTTCTTGATTCTCACAAGTTAAATCTGGAGTTAAGGCTCAAAAAAGTCATTTAAAAGGTGACTGTTTTGAATCAGTGAATGGGTTCGTGTTGGGGGGAGGGGCGGGGAAGAGATGATGGCGGATTAAGGGCCCCCCCACCCCCCACCCCCTGGGCATCACGGGAGATTTGGCTTTAGGAGTTAAAAGTATTATTGTTTTATGGTACAGACTTGTTATCTAGCTCATCTCCTCGAATAACAACATCCTGGGTGATGGCTTCATCATTCGGTCACATCTCTGAGGGACCTATGCTAGTTAGCGACAGGCAAGCCCAATGGGGAGAAAAGAAAAAGAAAAAAAAAAAAGGTCACGGGGCAGGGGTGGGTGGTTGGGGGGAAATCAATAAACCCCTCCAAGACAGCAGAACCAGAAAGGTGGGGAGGAGGGGGCTGGAAACCAACACTCAGGAAAGACAGCATGATTATAGGCTGGAAAAATACACGAGTCTATGCCGAAGGCTCCTTTCCTCAGAACACTGCGACACGGGGGGTGGCAGCTACCCCAGGTTTGGAATGATGTCACCAAGGGACCAGAGCCTGGCCTCCTCTGATTGGCCTTGCCTTTTGGAGTTGGAAGGGAGCCAGGGAGAAGATGGGGGCGGGGGTGGGGCTGTACGCAGGAGACGAGACGCCTGGGGCTGTGGCTGGAGAAGGGGAGAGGAAGGAAACCGAGTCACGCAGCGGCTTTGTGCTTCCCACCACAGCACCTGCACATCACTCCACAGTGGTGGCAGGCCCGGAGGGGCAGGTAACAGCACATACAAGGAGCCAAGAAAGACAAGGCAATTAGTGCCATCCACCGGAGGCAAAACTTCTCGTCGCTTGTGTCGCACGAACAAGGGTCGGTGTAGTCTCCCTCGGGGTCGGACATGCAGTGGTACAGCATGCTGTCCGCGCACCACATACAGCTCACCCGGCGAATGCACGTTCTCACGGCGTCGGGCGCGTCTTGGCAGTGGCCCCTTCTGTTCTCTTCGTGGTTGAACATGTCCCTGCAGTACACGCACCGCGACCGTTCGCCGTTCTCCTTCCGCCGACGGGACTTGGCCCTGGGCGGCTGGGTCTTGATCACATTGCCTTTGGGATCCTCGCCGAAGCCAAAGTCCGAAGAATCAACGTAGGGATACGTATATTCGTGTTTGGGGACTTCACCCTTGGCGAAGCGCACGTAGGAGTCTGCGTCCTCGGTGCTGTCCAAGTATTTGCCGCGGACTGGCGCGTGCCGGTAATCTTCGTAACCCGTCATCCAGATCTTCTCTCGGGGGTTGATGCGTACTATCTCTTCATCATCTTCCGGAAAGGTGACCTGGGGGTAGGACCGCGGCAAACGCTGTTCAGGGGAAAAAAAAAACCAGACAGTGTTACAGCCCGGGGCGCCACTGACAGCCGCAAAGAAAGATCCCTGGACTCTCCCGTCAGTGCGTTTTTTTCGGAACAGACGGAAACCGAAACAAACTTGCCAGATCTACTCGCTTGCCTAAGCTATGAGCCTCCAGTCCGAGTGGCCGCGTACATAGGATGGTCGGCCCGCCTTGCGAGCACTTTTGAGCCTGGCTGGTAATTCTTACCCAGCAGCATAGAGCCCTGGAGTCAATCAGTCCTCAGAACCCCCTAAATCCCGCACGGAGACCACGGCCAGGACACGGGAGGTGGAGCGAGCAAGGTCATCTTCTGCTACACAGTGAGTTCTCTGCCAGCCTGGGCGACAGGAGAGCCCCGGTTCAAAGCGGAGTACAGTTTGGTAAGTCCAACCTTTCTACCCGAAGAGGAAAAAGAGTCGTTACTTCGAATCCCCACCTCCTGTCTCTCAGGTCAGCTGCTCCCAGATGCTGTGTGGATCTCTAAAAGCGGGCCGGCAGTTCTGTACTCGTTTTTATATTGGGTGTACTCACCGTGCAAATGACAGTTGCTTATTTATTTAGACGCGGTCTCACTGTATAACCCGGCTGTCTTAAACCCCAGAGATCAGTCTCTTCTTAAGTGCTGGGATTAAAGGCATGGACTGAATGCCCAGCAATCTCTGGTGCTTAAAAACAAAATCAGAGCCACGTGTGGCTTTGATCCTAGCACTTGGGAGGTAGAGGCAGGCAGATCTCTGTGAGTTCTAGGACAGCTGGGGCTACATAGTGAGACCTCATCTCGGCTTATTTATTTTGTGGGTGTGCATTCCCCAGCACACATGTACAGGTCAGAGAGCCACTCTACGGAGATGGTTCTCTTGTTCTATCCTTTATGTGGGTTCTGGGGAATCAAACTCAGGTCTCTAGGCTTATTACTCGGCAAGCGCCTTTGCCGTAAGGGATGCCTCCCGGCCCCTTTACAAAAGAAAAAATATTTTTAAAGTGAATTTTTTCTTTCCGGAGCCGAGGACCGAACCCAGGCAAGTGCTCTACCACTGAGCTCAATCCCCAACCCTGAAAAAAAAAAAAAATATATATATATATATATATATTTTTGGTTCTTTTTTTCGGAGCTGGGGACCGAACCCAGGGCCTTGCGCTTCCTAGGCAAGCGCTCTACCACTGAGCTAAATCCCCAACCCCCTGAAAAATATTTTTAAAAGAAAACAGCATTCGAGGTTCACTAGTTTGCACTGATATTGCAATCTGATTAAAAAAAAAAAAATAGCCGCACAAATGCAAAAAAAGATAAAAAGGTTCCAGATACTGATCAGATTTGACTCCTACAAGCATCCTTGATGGTTGATCTCAAAGGTCAGTTTGGTGAGAATCACCAGAGAGATAGATAGCCTTATATGGGTTTATCTTGATTAGGGAGAGAGATACACCACACCCACTATGGGTGGCACCATTCCCTAGGCAGGAACTCGGGACTGTATAGAAAGGTAAAGGTGATCTGAGTACAACTATTCCTTAGGCTGTAGATACAAAATGACCTGGCGCCTTAAGCCTGCTGGCTTTTTCCACCACAATTGGCTCCCTTTCTTTCTTGCTTTTTTAAAAAAAGGTATTTGTATCACACAGCAATATCCTCCAAGTGCTGGGATTGCAGGCCTGTCCTACCACGCCTAGTTTTAAAATGAGCATTTTGTTGCTGAATTTTTGTTTGTTAAGACAGGGCCTCTCGGGGTTGGGGATTTAGCTCAGAGGTAGAGAGCTTGCCTAGCGAGTGCAAGGCCCTGGGTTCGGTCCCCAGCTCCGGAAAAAAAAAAAAAAAAAAAAAAAAGAAAAGAAAAAAAAAAGAAAAAAAAAAAAAAAAAAAAGACAGGGCCTCTCACTTTTAGTTCAATCTGGCTTGGAGCTCATCATGTAGCCCAGGCTGGCCTACCTTAGCCTCCCAAAGTCAGGATTAAAGGAATATGCCACCATGACCAGCTAATAAAAGCACATTTTAATGTCAAAATACTAGAAAGCACATAGTAAAACCATCTGAAAACAGCAACAACAACAACAACAACAGCACAAAACAAAATCTCCCTGCCCAGTGCTTGCTTCTTTTCATTCCAAAAACAGCCACTCAGTAAATATTTGTTGAATTATTGAATTCAGACCACAGCTACATCTCCCTGAGCAAGACTGGTTCTGGAGCACACATGCCAGGGGCGCAAGCAGGAGTGCAGCATTCTTTAGCTTTGCCTGGGGCCCTGTGCGTTCACAGCTAGGAGGCCCCTGGGAGGGAGGAACACAGGGAGCCTAGCAGAATTCTTGCCTAGGATCTCCTTTCCCCTGGCACCCCACAGGTCAAGTTCTCACTGATAAACTAACTAGGGATGCTCACCCCCTCCCTCATGGGGTGATTTGGATTAAGCCAGGCAGAGCTCACACAGGGTGAGGCAAAGCTGCTAGAACCCGTGCCATGGGGAAGGGGAAAGGAGGCGGGCAGAAGTGACTTGGGCTGGGGAGAAGGGAGAAGGCCAGGCCAGAGGCATCTTTCCTTGTGTTTCCTGCTCACCTGGTCGGGGTGGTAAAGATCCATGGGGTACGGGTCAAGGGTATAAATCCTCCGGTGCTCGCACGATGTGGGGGAGGAGATTGTCCTTGTATTCGGCTCCCTCTTCTGTGAGGAATTAGAAGAACTGTCTGTGGCAGTCTGGAGAGAAGCAAATAAAGAAACGGTTCGTGGAAAAAAACCAAAAACCAACAAGCCCTGCTGAGTAGATAAAATACCTGGAGCGTGAGATGCCACTTCTTAGAACCTACAGTCCGAGAAATGAGTCCCAAATCTTGTCCTTTGACCTTGTTTGCCATAGCGCACACGAGCACACATGTAATGAAAACTCACACACACACACACACACACACACACACACACACGTTCTAACACGCTAGTACTAATCAGAACACTATTTCCTGGCTGAGACATCTTTCTGGACCTACTGAACCCTGTAATTTACTTTTAAGGATGCATTTATTTTTGAGACAGGGTCTGGTTGCAGAGCTCTGGCCGGCCCGGAACTCATTACATAGCCCAGACTTGCCTCTGCCTCGCCGGTGCTGGATTAAAGGCGTGTGCTCGGGGCTGGAGAACTAGCCCAGGGGTTGAGCACACTTGCTGTTTTTGCGGAAGACCCAGGGTCTTATCACCCATATCAACACAGCTTCTACTGCCTATTACTCCAATTCTGGGGGGATCTGATGTTCTCTTCTGGCCTCCATGGGCCTAGCTTATTTCATTTTTAATAATGTGCATGTGAGTGTAGGTGCCCACAGAGGCCAGCAGAGGGCGCTGGGTCCCTTGGAGCTTATAGGCGGGCAGTTCTGAGGCAGCAGCCTTAGCTGGTGCTGGGGGGGAGGTGGAAAGAGGGGAGTGGGAGGAGGAGGAGGGGGAGGAGGAGGAGGTGCTTTTAACCTTTGAGCCCTCTCTCTCTGCCTCTGTTCCCCTTCCCTCCCTCTCCCTATGCTGGCTTGGTTTTCTGACCTTACATCTCAAGTGCTGGGATTATAGACTATGAACCAACACGCCTGGTTTTCCAACCTTGAGTTTACCTTAGACATGAGAATGACCAGACTGTCTCAACCTGAGGTAGTTAGCCCAATGGTTGGAGAGGCCCAGCAGCAAGGCCTTGGGAAGACAAGATGGTTTTTCTAAGATGTCAAATAGTACTGGGCCAGGGGAGAAGGCTAGATACTTGACCACTCTGGTGTTCCTACTGCCCACTCTGGTGTGACTCAGCAGGGCCAATCCATTTGTGACCTTGGCTTCTAGACACCATGACGAAGCGATATATATTAAACGGAAATAAAAGCCCACTCCCAACTTCCTCCTGGAGACAGCAGGTTTTGTCTATGCAGCCCTGGCTGTCCTTGATCCTCAGGAATTGGCCTTTTCCTGGTGAGGACTAAAAATGTAATGGGTCATTCTTGTGGGATCTTGGAAGCGCCTTTTCCTGGTGAGGACTAAAAATGTAATGGGTCATTCTTGTGGGATCTTGGAAGCTAAGAATTCTGAGAAACATGGACAACGGAGTCCTGGTCCTTGGGGGTTTCAGAGGGTAACAAAGACACTATCTAGACTTGGGAGAGGGGGTGTTACTCTCATCCTTTGGCTAAAAATACATGTGTGCCAATCATCTGGGGCTCAAGAATCAACAGTGATCAACAAGAGATCAACACCACTGAGGTGAGCCTGTGCCTGCCTGGCTGGCAGGTCAAGCTGAGAAGTCAGCTGCGATTACCAAGAGAAAACTATTTCTTAGCTGGGTGCTGGTGGTGCACTCCTTTAATCCCAGCGCTCGGGAGGCAGAGGTAGACAGCAGATCTCTGTTGAGGTCAAGGCTAGCCTGGTCTTCAGAGCGAGTGCCCACAGAGCTGGTCCACGGGAGGCAGGCTGTATTCTGTACTTGGGAGCACGACTTGGCAAACCGTACGTGAGCACTGTCTAGGTAGTACCGGGCTCAAGGCGTGAGGCTGTCACGTAGAGTAACTGAGGCAAGCATCGGAGAGGCCACTGGTGAAAGTGGGGCCTCAGGTGCTTTGGAGACCCCAGGATACTAGATTCCAGGAGAGCAGCAGGTATCAGTGGAGCCAACTAAGACAAGCCGTGCTGGCTGCTGACCGCGGAGCTGGAGAAGTGGAGCCCGTTGGAGCCAGCAGACCATAGAGGACTAAGTTCCTGAAGCTGGATGCAGGATTTTCCACTTATACCGCCGGTTTTTATTTATTTATTTTTAACCTAATCATTTTTAATGCATGCCCTGGTTCTTCCCTTTTGGAATACGTCTGAAACTTATTTTTAGTTTTACAGGATCCCAGAGCTAAGAGAATCTAGATTTAAGGCTGTATTGAATTTTATATTGTGATCCTAAACGCAAGAAGATCTTGAGACAAGGTTACAGTTTAGACAGGTTTGTGTGTCAGGTTGACGAGGGTGGTGGGCACTGGTTAGCTTTAACTGTCAACGTTACAGGCCAGCCACCTGAAAAAGAAGTCCCCATTTGAGGGACTGCCCAGAACAGACTGGCCTGTGGTCATCAATGTTGGGGATTGTTAACTGGCAGAGGAGGGCTCAACCCACTGGGGGCAATCCAGTTCCCCGGGCTTGTGAGCTTGTGAGCAAGCCAGCAGACGGTATTTCGGTACTTCTCCGTGGTTTCCGCTTCAAATTCTTGCTTGCACTCCCCTGATTTTCCTCAATGATGGGCTGTGATCTGGAAGCTTGAGCCAAGTAAAAATCTTTGCGTCCTCTCAAGTGCTTTTTGCTCATGGTATTTACCACAGCAGTAGGAAGGAAGGAAACTAGGGCAGAGGCAAGGCTAGAGACGACGAAGGCACAAATTACTTCCGGTCTAGTCTATCAGACGACGGACCTTGCCAAGTGGCAATGTGACAAGGACATGCACCTCGGAACAGGGTCACCTAGCACACCCCATGACTGCCAGAGTGAAGGGAAAGTACCCTAGAAAGCACGCATGGACACACATAAGTGGGAAGACCCTTACGTATTCCAAGTGACTTGTGCTACCGTCAACATCAAGACCTGACCATCCATCAAGGCTGTCCCTAATCCGCCTTGCTCTTGGGTAGGTTTCAGTGAACTAACAGAGGCTCTGTATCCAAGAAGCTAGAAGCGGAGTTCTAATTACTTGTGCCTGGGACCCGAGGCTCTTGAGAGAGGCAGCTTTATTAATAGGTTTCCCAACCAACCAACAGAGACAGCGGGATTAGGGTCAATTCATTAATATCCCTGGCTGGGGACTGGGCACAGCCCTAGTCACCTGCACATGTAACTTCAGAAATAACCTTACCTTTGCACACCACTGACACAGTGTCAATACCCATTTGGTAATAAAGATGTCTAATTAAGACACGTAGAGCCTACAAAAGACATACAACAACGGGAAGTGTATGCCTCACATGAGGCGCTGACCAGCAGAAACACAGTGGAAGGATCTGTTAAGCGTAGTAGGGTCTTTTCTGCTCAGGCAGACTAGGTTGGTGTGCTGCTCTCTCTGCGAATTAGTAGGTGTGATGGTTTATATATGCTTGGGCCAAGGAGTGGCACTAGGAGGAGGTGTGGCCTTGTGGGAGTGGGTGTGTCACTGTGGGCATAGACTTTAAGACCCTCATCCTAGCTGCCTGGAAGCCAGTCTTCTCCTAGCAGCCTTCAGGTGAAGATGCAGAACTCTCAGCTCCTCCTGCACCATGCCTGCCTGGATTCTGCCATGGTCCCTCCTTGATGATAATGGACTGAACCTCTGAACCTGTAAGCCAGCCCCAGTTAAATGTTGTCCTTTATAAGACTTGCCCTGGTCATGGTGTCTGTTCACAGCAATAAAACCCTAACTAAGACAGTAGGTATAAGATCTTAGTCAGGGTGGCCTGTTTACTCCCCACAGTTCACATCTGTAAAACGAGGCTAAAATCTTTGAGGTTACTTTTTAAGAAATGAAACAAGGTGTAAAATGTCTGGATTAGCTAGCTACTTCTCTACTGCTGTGACAGGACGTCAGGACCAGGTATCATAGAAAACAAACACTTGAGAGCTCACATCTCAAACTGAAAAGCAGGAAACAGAGAAACTCTGGCTCTCAAGACCTCGGAGCCTGTTTCCAGTGACATGCTTCCTCACCAAAGCCATACCCCCTAAGACTTACAAACTTCTCAGCTACTGGGGACCAAGTATTTAAAAGCCCAAGACTTATGGGGGAACGTCTCATTCAAACCAGTCCACTCCACTGCCTCTCCATATGGAGATATGGCCATAACGCATGGCCATATCATAATGTAAAAATGCACTTAGTCCAACTCCCAAGGTTCCACAGCCTCCACTGCCCCCGGCACTGCTGTCTTCCAAGCTCTTACTGGGATGGCCCAAAAGCTTTGCTTCGAGCATCCAACCAACCTGTCCAGCCCACAGTCCCAAAGTCTTCCACATTCCTCCCAGACACTGCACGGTCAGGCCCGTGTGCTGACTCCTGTATCAGCTACCGTCCTACAGCTCTGGTAAAACACCATGACCAACGTAACGTATAAAACCTCTCAGATTTCCTCCCATCACCCAGCTCTTCTTCTCTGGCTTCAACCCCTTTGTCTCTGAGCTCTGCTCTGCAGAGGTCCAAGGAGGAAGTCAGCTGGAGAGCAAACCCGGTAAGTGTGTTCCTGCAGCTCAAGTGTTGGTAGCCCAAGCTCACACAGGCTTCCTGGAGAATGGCCAGGCTGCCACAAAAGTGACTTTGGCAGAACCGGCTGAATACAAGTCTCCCAGCTGGGAAGTGGCATGGCTAAAGAAAGAAGTCAGGCCCTCACGCAAGCCAGTGATTTCTCCACCAGGGAGCTGTGTCTTCAATCCTTTATAGAGTTCATAAAGGTGCTCCATGCCATAGCTGCATCCCCGGAACACATATGGTGAAAAGAACTGAGTCCCACAAGTTACCTCTGATTCCTGCCATCTGCAAGTACACATAGACACAGACAGACAGACAGACCCACACTGTAAACAAACCCCCCCCCCCCCAGAATTAGCACAACAGACAGAGCAGCAGCTAGTCAAGCGTTTCTGGTGAGGCCTCTGGCAGGACAAGCACAGGTTTGAACACAGGCTTGAAATAGAGGGGAGGCTGGGGGGGGGGGACAGACAGCCACATTGCCAAGGTCAACACTATGTACAAGCAGGTATCCTCCTGCAGGAAAGACAACCTGGCTTCTCATTCCGAGACTCGAATAAGACACGTTGGTTCCGAGGACAACCACGACAGTTGGGGAAAGTGTTCCGGCAAAGTCAAGCCAATGCTTTGTGAGCCCACGAGGTCATATGACCATTCCACTGGGCAGCTAGGTGTACGCTCCGTTGTCTAGGTCTATTCTACGTAGGTGACTGTTCTCTGTTACTAAAACAGAGCACCGGAGGCTGGCTGCTTCGTATAGCATTCTTTAACTCATGGTTCAAAAAATCATAGAGCCACACTGGGTAGGCTCTGGTGAGGGCCCCACCTTCGAAGACTATAACGGTAGAGACCCAACACGGTCTCACAAGAGTAGCATCAATCTCTTCCGAGGGCAGCTTCCTACCAGGCCCTACTTCCACCAACTCTCAACACCGCCACACCGGGGGCTGACTAAGCAGTAACATGTGAACCCTTGGGTGGTTGGGGGGCACTCCAACGGTGTCCCCAGTGTATAAGTCAAGCAGTGTGTGCCGTTAAGTACCCACAGTGTCCATAGCATCCTGTGCCCCCCATGTCCCAAGGAATGCTGAGAACTAAGGAAACCTCTGGCCCCGGTGGCAGAGACAGAAAACGGGAATGCTTAAACTCTTCAGTTATAACTCTGAGGGTTTCCCAAACACACATGGTCGCCTCTGAAAAAAAAATCCGAGAATCAGAAGAAGGGGATGCTTAGCGGTATTTACACCCTTTCTGATAAGAATTCCACTTGTCTTCCAAAACAAGTCTCAGAGCGCTGCACACACCCGGGGAGCGGCTGGCTACTGGGACTGTAAAACACTGCTTGTCTCCTTGTCTCACACTTCAGACGCCATTGCTGTCTTGGGACAGGATGTGTAGTTACAGGGGGCTCGGCAGTGAATGGGAAATCTGGTACGTCAGCTCCTACCGCCCTCCTGTCTTTCCACAGTCGACGGCCTCGGAATGGAGACGGCCTGTTATAAATAGGCCCGTGTTTGCAAAGAGGCAAGCGACCCCATAAACAGGGTCTGCACGGAATGCAATCTGTTAAGGGCGTCTTGCTCCAGAGTCAGTCTTTCCCCGGGAGCAGCGTGTGAATCCCCTGCAGCTTAAAGGACAAGCGGAGCGAGCGGGATTCTGTCATCTGTCACCCTTCCCTCTCCAGCCTTGCCTCTGCCTATAAATCACTTTTGGCAGGTAGGTGGGAAGCAGCTGCAAATTACAGAGTTTGCTCTAGAGCACAGGAAACCACCTTTAACCTGCCTGCTGTCGTCCGTCTCCCCAAACGTGACAAAAGAACAGATGTAAACAACCTGCCAACTGCTGAGAGGATTTGCTCCGAGCACTGGGGGAAGCCTGTGTAGAGCCTTATCCACCAGCAGCACCAAGGAAGGACTGCCACGTTCATTTCCTGTCAGCGCCACATGCAATGCTCACACTCTTGCCTCGCCCTCTGTACCCAGAGCTCCCTAGACCAGACCCCTTTCCAGAATCCTGTGTAGATGTCCGTGACGTCCTCTTCAGGCACGGGTCCATAGTGAGGAGTTTTCTGAGGCCTTGACTTATATGTAGACTGGACTACCCTTCCGCGGTCTGTGCTCTGCCCATTCTTAGGCTTCTTGTGGGTCAAGCTCAATTCTGTACACCCTGCTGTTGACTGTGACCACTGGTGCCTTCCCTTACACACCTGTACAGTCCCCAAAGCAGTGTCTGACCCACTGATGGCCACAGAGCAATAAATACAGGGAATCGAATATAATCAACTACTCCCAGTATTTGAAAACGTGAAGTTAAAACAGACAAAAAAAAAAACAGCTTACAAAAGGGGAGTCTTGGGGCAACTGGGTAATTAAAGGAGACACCAGACGCCATCATGAAACCTCAGTGCTGTCATCGTGTGGTGTAGACGAGGCCTTATTACATTCAAACACCATCACTCAACTTTATTTCCTGTTTCATTTTAGGTTTATGAACAACACTGACTTACAGGCACCGAGATTCCCTATGTATTCTCTGCCTCATACTATGCAGCCTCTCCTATTAGCAGTGTCGCCCACCAGACTGCGTTGTTAAAAATCAACAAATTGTCCAGGTGTGCTGACGCCCTCAACTCACCCCAGCACCAGGAGGCAGAGCAGAGGCAGGTGGATCTCTACGAGTCCAAGGCCAGCCTAGACTACAAAGCAAGTTTCAGGTTGGCCAGGGGTACACAGTCAAACCCTTTCTCAAAGCAAACAAACGAATCAAAAGAACAAGACAAAATCCCAACTACAAAGTCAGTGAACTATGCCAGCATGTTATCCCCCGGATCTCGGTTTTCCTTACGGCCCAGTGTGGCTGTTACATATTTTGTGGGTTTGGAAAGCTGTATAATGACTACGACCAGAATAGATTGGTCACACTATTATCTACCTCTGTGGATGTTTTTTATTATTATTTTTTAAAGGGGGATGTGTGATAAAGAAGGGCTGGCTCAGTGGGCAAGTACGCTCTTGGGAGTCTGGTTCCCAGCATCCACATCGGTGGCTGCCAACCATTGTAACTATAGCTCCAAGAGATAGGATTCCCCTCCTCTGGCATCCAAGGGCACCCAGACACATGCAGTGTCCGTGCGCACGCACACACGTATACAGACAAACATACAGATGTAAAAACCGACTGAGCAGTAAGAGTATAGGAGAATTTACATTGAACTGGATCAGTAAAACATTTCTCTGTGTGTACATGGGCCCTTGTATAGGTGCATGTTGCCACTCTTATGGTGACTACTCAATGCCGGTCTGTGAGATGACGGTCTGCCAATAGAGTGCTTGTCATGCAAGCCTAGAGACCGAGGTTTGATCCCTCGGTCCCCACCTAAAGGTGGTGGGAGAGAACAGACTACACACAGAACGCTGTGGTACCCACGCCTACCTTCATGGCATGCACAGAGAGTAACACAATAACAAAAAAAAAATTTAGGGTGATATACTGATATAATATACTGAGTGATACACTACACTGGTAAGAGACTGACTGTACCTAGGAGCATACAGCTCAGGCTAGCCTCTGGCTGTGCTCTGAAGCATTATTTTCATTATATTAATGAGAAGGGACGATCCATCTGACCCGTGGGCAGCATCACTCCCAGGCTGGGGTCCTGGACTAAACAGAGCATGAAGTCAGCCAAGCCATGGCTCTCTGCCTCTGTTTCTCAATGGCGGATGCCATGTGACCTGTCTCAAGCCCCTGCCGCAGTGACTTTCCCTGCTATGATGGCCTGTAAATAACCATGACCTGTGAGCAACCCTCTCTTCATATCTTCTTAGGATACTCTACTTAGAGCACTGGACGAAGAGCTGTGCATGCACAGGCACGATGCCACTCTTTACCACTCACTGCTCCAAGCCCAGTAGATGAGCAAACAACCTCATGTTTCGGAAGCACAGGAGCTCCATGGAGAAGGAAGTGGAGCGATCGTTTTGTCCCCGTTACATTCAATAACCAAAGCGCTATCTACACGCTAACCTGACACTGTGCCTTCCACGTCAGCATGCTGACTCTCTCGCTAGTGCTGCGCGTGCCTCCCCTGCCCTCTTTGGCTTTCCTATCAGCAACAGGACTGTCCTGGGCAAACCAGAGGAGATGCCCCGCCCTGTGAGGGCCAGGAGCCCTTAGACGGACACTTATGGCCTTCACGGTGGGCTGCATCACTGCAAGCGTGAGCGAGGGGGTCAAGACCAGAACGTGAAAAGCTGGGACGACAGAGTTGTCTCTAATAACAGCCACACAGCAAACGCCACACTGGAAGTGTGCTCAATGGGCCACTTCTCCGAGAGCCATCATCACCTAACGAGAACCAAAGGGCGAAGGAAACTCACTGTAAAAACGTCATCGTCTCCGAGCTCAGCTTCGTTATGGATCGTGGAAGAGGAGGTTGTCGAACCTGAAAAGACGAGGATGCAGTGAAATCAGTCAAGCCGTGGATACCTGACCTCAGTCGTTTAAAAAGCAGTTAAGTGTGGCGGTTGGTTTTCCTGTTCTGGAAGCTATGCATGCTAGGCAGGGCCTCTACCCCAGTCACATCCACAGCCTTTAAAGATGGTGGTACGGGGTTGGGGATTTAGCTCAGTGGTGGCGCTTGCCTAAGCGCAAGGCCCTGGTTTGATTCCCAGCTCTGAAAAAAAAAGAACCAAAAAAAAAAAAAAAAAAAAAAAAGGCGGTACCAGCGATTGACCCCAGAGGCTCCCTACCACCGAACTGTCCCCAGACTTACTACTTTTCAGTCCATTCACCACGACATATAATCCATGGGAACTCAATGCTCTAACTCATTCCTCTTGGCTCCAGCCATGACGGGACTTTGCCTGCTGTGGTTCCCGTTATCCTAGCGTTTACACAGAGGCTGAAGAAGCACAATGGAGGAGAACTGAGGAGAGCCTTCCCACTCTGCTGAAGCCAGGCGACCGGACGAAGGTCCCAGCAGCAGAGTAGGGGAAAGGCTACAGACCTCTCACTTAGACCTGCTAAGCCTAGGAGAAGCTGGGCCTTGCTTCCTTGATAAGGAAGTTTCTACTGATAAGGACATCCTGACCGACTAGCTCACGCCGGTTCTGAATTCAGGCACTGCACTGTCTCTGGCCACACTGTGGGAGCCGGGTTGTGCTCCCAGCCACCCGGCTTTGCTTTTCCAGGTCAAAATTAAGGTTTCTGCTAGAAAATGCAGCTAATCACACCATGAAATGATCTAGTGATCAAATTCCACGTTCTGGCTTACCTCTTTATCCAGAATGCAAGTCGGTCAGCAACCCCCAGTTCTCCCACTAATGGGCACCAGTAATGTAGGGGTCAATCCAAAATTTATACCTACCCTGTTCTCCTATTAATAGGAGACTGTAATGTAGAGGTCAGTTCAATAGATACAGCTAAAGAGAGTCTTTATAAAAATGGATAAAATTGGGGTTGGGGATTTTAGTTCAGTGGTAGAGCGCTTGCCTAGCAAGTGCAAGGCCCTGGGTTCGGTCCCCAGCTCCGGGAAAAAACAAAAAACAAAAAAAAAAAAAACAAAACCGGATAAAATTGTGTGTGCATACACAGGTGCGTGAGAACAAAAAGGACACAGCATCCATGTGGTTAGAGGACAGCTTGTGGGGTCGGTCCTTCCTTTCTCCTACGTGGATCCCAGTAGTCAAACTCAGGTCACCAGGCTTGATGGTCAGCACTTTTACCCACTAAACCATCCTCCTAGCTCACATCTCATTCCCTAAGCATAGGAAACTTCTTTGGTGACCCTTTCTTCCAAATCTGACTCTGGCGTCCCCAGGCCTCAGGGTCCCTGCACCTTGAATCCTGATCTGTAACTGAATAGTGCAGAAAATTTTGAATGTTTGTGGCCTAAGGCCCTTCCAGCCTGGGGTCATGGGGCACAGCCTGCACAGAGCCCGCACCCCCAGGCACAAACAGCCCTTTTCTACCTTTAGCAGATTGACCTTGTTGTCTCTGCATAGCTCCTAACGGTTAAAAACAGGCTGAATTACCATTTCATGATACAGTGTTTTCACTATTTTCTTAAAGCTTGTGCGTGTATGTGTGCATCTATGTTTGTGCACTAACTGTGTGTTTGGTGTCCCTGGAGGCTGGCAGACGATCCCCCAAAACTGGAGTAAGAGATGGTCATGAACCAACGGTGCTGGGAATCAAACCCGGGTCCTCTGGAAGAACAGCGAGTGCTTTTAACCACTGAGCCACCTCTCCATTCAGTAACAAGGTGCTTTCCCTCTTAAAAATCTTTCCCCTGTACGAAATAATTCATTACTGTTAGTAATGGCTGGAGGCTGTTGTTAAGTATATTTTAAAAGCACTTTCTGTTTTACTTTTCTTCTATTTTATTTATTGTTAGCATGTTTGTGATGACAGGTGTGACTGGCTGTGCCACAGTGCCTGCGTGTGGAGGTCAGAGGACAAGTTAGGGAGTCCCTGCTCTCCCTCCCTCCTCTGCAGACTCCAGGGATGATTCAGTTGTGAGACTCACACATCCTGCTTTGACCAGGTGAGTCGTCTCTCGGTTTCACGTTACGCTTTCCTATTCCGGTTTTGAGACAGGGTGTCTACGTAGTCCTGGCTCCTGGCTGCCCCAGAACCTTACTTTGTGACTCAGAGATCTTCCTGTCTCTGCCCACTGAGTGCTGGGATTACAGATGTGTGCCCTAGCACCCAGCGCTTTATCCAATTTTAAAATTTAAATAATAATTTGAAATAGCACAAGAGTCCTACTGTTCTTATATTTTTGGTTGTGAGCCTAGTCTTTAACGGCCGAACCATCTCTCCAGCCCGAATCCTATTGGTCTTAAAAATAAAGAAAAAAGAATCCTATCACTTATTGTTCGTGTACAAGTAATTCTTACTATGTAAACCCACATATTCAAATCACAGGCATGGCTTAAATTTCTTTTAAAAATTTAAAAAAAAAAAAAAAAAAAAAAAGGCACATGTATGGGTGTTTTAGTTTGGGTACCTTTCATGTTACAGATCAGCCACTTAAACCGAACAGGAAATATCTCAAAGGCAGCTAGAGCCCCGTGTTCCACTGAAGAGGTGAAACGGATGAAGGCCACCCATGGGGACACTCAGAGGTGCCTGCTTGCTTATGGTTCAGGACACAGTTCGGCCAGCTAGGCCATTCAAGCTGAACACCCCATCCCGCAACTGCTCACTCTGGGCGTCTGCAAAGTTTTGTCATCCAATGACCCCAACCCCTCCCACAAACAAGTCATAGATACAAGATGTCAGACTGTAGTAGAGTGAAAAGTAGTCTGGACCGTTTCCACAGCCCCATCAGTGGTGGCAAACCCAGTACCTTCTATAAGGTCTTCGATGGCTTTTCTCACGCCCCTGTCAAAGGCTCGTGCATCCGCAGGGCTTTGGAAAGTAAGTCCAAACTTCCTATTATCAACCTTCCAATGGTGAAACGTCGGATTGGCTTTGGTGTAGACCAAGTCCTTTCTGACGTAGCATTCCAATACAACCTAAAGGATTGAAACACAGGCTGGTTACTTATGCGACAGACGTTAATGGTGCCTGCTGTAAACCCGATCGAGAACCATCACTGATGGCAACCGACCCTGGCCTCCACGTGTGTACCTTTCCACCTGAAATGACCCGCTGACCCGCTGACCCACTGACCCACTGACACCTGCTGCTCACTGACTGTCTCCCCACACCACTCCTCTTCTTCCTGTCCCTGAAGTGTTGGGAGGCCTGTGCTAATGTCTGTCTTCCCTCCTGGTCCCAGTGGGTGTCTGTCCCGGTGTCAGTGAACACAACAAGTGGGGAATGAGTTCATCTCTCCTGACTTTCTCCTATTTGGCAAGGTCAACCGGTCTGCTCATTCCCGCTGGCTCAGAACTCCCGGCTATCCTCACCTCCTGTTTCTCCGTTCAGTAGTCACCAAGCCCATTTCCTGTGTCCTCCAATGTGTGTAGTCCCTGCAGCTCTCCTCTGGTGGTATTATTACTAACAGCACAATTCCATGCTCCTAACAACTGAGTCTAAGGAATGGCTTCTGATCTTTGTATTAAACCCAGTGCTGATGGGAACTGCAGCAATGTCAGCAACGAGAAGAGGGACGTGGTGTGAAAACACTAAGGAAGGAAAAATCAATAGCTCACACTCCCTCCCCGGGACATACCCTACCCAGTTCTTCTCCCCACACTCACAATCACTCAGCGCTCGGTTTAATATTCTCTAATAGTGTCTTGTGGTTTAATCTTGATCGCGTAATTAGATGGCAAGATATGCCCATCTAATTCAGAGCTCTTGCTTGACAGGCACCAGAGCTGATGTCATTTCATAGAAGAGACGCCTTGCAGTCGGGCAAATATCAACTTCATGTTCTCATTAGAAACGGTCTCAAACCGTATTCATTCCCATAGCTCTATTACAAACACCAAAGCGATTTCGCTGGGTTTTAAGCCTTGGGATCTTGTTTTGCCAAAGTCCGTCATTAACACACGTGGAACTTGTTAATCTATGCCAGGTGAAGGGCAAGGGTAAAGGCTTATGTAAATCAGGATAAATCTAGATTAAAGAACAGTGCAAATTTCACTCTGTATTAATAACGCTACTCAAATTGGCTTATCAACAGCAGCAATGAGTTTAATTTTATAACGCAGTATTGAAAGGGGACAGCCCCTCACAATTCTTATTTTAACTGCTCATCATGGTCATTTTCCCCTAAGAATATCGCAGGGACTAAACGCCAGCCCAGCCTCATTCCACACTGGGCAAGTCCAAGTAATCCAGGCTTTAATTAACAAATGCCATCCATTTTAGGAACTAAACATTACTATTTTACCTTATGGTTTTGCCAATAGAGAGACTCAGTTTTTTTCCCGTATTTTCAGAGTGAAAAAAAAAAAATTAGTTGTTTGGTTATCACCGTCTCTGTCTCTCTCATCCAGACTAGCTTTGAACTCTCCATGTAGTTGAACATGGCTTTCCAAATCCCCCTGCGTGCTGGGGTTCCAGCTTGTGTCACACTGTGCCTGGTTCATGCCATGCACATGCTGGAACCCACAGCTTTGCGTATGGTAGGTGAGTACCCTCCCGGCTGAGCCCCTGCCCCAGCCTTAGAATTGGATAATGTCTATGGATGCCAGAGACCTCAGCCTTCTGTTTCTCCCATGCCTTACCCAGCGTCTCCTCAAACCTGTCGCCTACCTCACCGGCCTCTTGTGCCTGCTTTAGTCACATACACACAGAAGTTTGTATTTTAGTTTAGCCATTCCTATAAGTGCTTCCTTCTGCAACTTGTCTTCTGTCTTTCCTAAAAGTGTGCCTTATCCAGCTCCCCGCATCCACGTGGTGGCTCATAACTTCAATTTCTAATGGACTTGACACCCTCTTCTAACCTCCTTGGTTACCAGGGCACACATGCAAATGGCAGAACACTCATAAACAGAAAATACTTTTTAAAAGGTCATGTCTGTGTGTGTGTGTGTGTGTGTGTGTGTGTGTGTGTGTGTGTGTGTTTGTATCTATGCAGCTCAGTGCAAAAGCATACACTTAATATGCCTAAGGCCCTATATTTGAGTTTTAGCACCAAAAAATGAGAGGAAAAACCAAACAAAGAACATAGATATTTTAGAGATAAGGGGTTCAATGGCTGTGTGGTGTTCCTCTACTCAGATGTGAATTCACCCAACCATGGTTCATAGAAACGACCCCTTTCACAAACACCACTACCATCTATCCTGTTACACATAAACAGTTCCCCAGGTTTGGCCTGTGGCGCTCTGGGAGCCTCCCTAGACCACCAGCTCCTTTCTGGGAGTCTGAAACGAGAGAGTACCACACAAGCATGTTTGCCATCTTCTCTCTGTGTGGAGATTTCTTCGGGTGTGGGATGGGGGTATAAACACTGCACAGCAATGTGAAAATGGCAGCCTGGTGGCTCGGTGCTGCTTAAGGCCACCACCGAGCACAATGCTAGTTTTCTTTACTCAGGAATGCCCTTTATCCTCTATTTCACGGCATGATGGAATATACACACACGCCATTCAGCCTTCTGTAGCACTGCTTTGGCAGCAGCGACGCAGAAGGCCTGGCTTGCACAGACCCACAGCTGGCAGAGGCTGGGGATTCTAAGTCTTCCCTCTTCCGACCAGGGAAGCAGGGCGACTGTCAACGTACTGGCAATGTGATGTCTAGCTGTGACCTGAGCACCTTCAAATAATTCCTTTCCTTTCTCTTCTTACCACCCCCGCCCCAGCCCCCTTCTGGGATAGGGTCTCATGTAGTCCAGGATAGCCTTGGATCTCATAAATAGCTAAGACTAACCTCAAACTCGTGATCTAGTTCCCTCCGTGTCTCAAGTGATTACAGGCAGGCTGTATCTGCTCTCTCAGTGAATCATCACCATTTTTATTAGATGATCAACCAACAGACTAAGGATGATTAATTGAGTATTTGTCAGAGATCTTCTTGAAAAACGAGCAGAGAAAATAACTTTGCCACCTCCAAGGAAGCAACTGCAGTCTCCCACCCTTAATAAGATTTGAACTTGCAAGTTAAAACAAAAGTCAGAATTTTGGACAGCCTGCCAATAGTTAAACGTTTTTCGAGTTTGTTTTTATTATTATTTTACTTCACACGGACACGTGTTTTTGTCTGCATGTATGTCTGGGTGCCACATGTCAGATCTTCTGGGACTGGAGTTACATGGGAATGAACTGCCATGTGGGTGTTGGGAATTGAACTCAGGTCCTCTCCGCTGAGCCTCATGTCCTCTGACTTTGAAATATGCAGTGTGTCATGTGTGCATGCACCATGTACACGTGTGTGTGAGAGCACACACACAATGCCATTAAATAGTGTGTGTGTGTGTGTGTGTGTGTGTGTGTGTGTGTGTGTGTGTGAGAGAGAGAGAGAGAGAGAGAGAGAGAGAGAGAGAGAGAGAGAATGTTTTCGTATGTGTACATATGTACTGGGGTGTGGACCAGCTATGGTAGCACATGACTGTAATCTAGCACTAGGGCAGTTGGTGTACGAAGACAGTAAGTTCAAGGCCAGTAAAGGCTATGTACTCAAAGGAGAAAGGGCTGGGGCTGTCACTTAATCTCTGTGCCTTTCTACCCACAAAGAAAGTAAAACTAAAAGAAATGTCTTTCTTTTATACCGTAGGATAAAACGTGTCACCATCCGGAAGACCGGACTAACCCCAGAAAACCCGCATGTTCTCTTCTCCAGGCAACCAACTCATGATGGTATGGAGTTGGGTGTAAGACGTTCACTCCGGCGAAGGATTAAATAGCAGGCTTTCATGGAAGGGAGCATAAAAAAGGTATGGGCTGAGGGCGTAGCTTAGCTGAAGGATGCCTCGCTACCGTCCAACAAGCCCCGGGTCCCCAGCATCAAATAAAGTGGGCACGGCAGTGCAAGCTCGTACTCTTGGAGGATGGAAACAGAAAAATCAAACATTCAAGGTCACTCGCACCTAAGAGGCCAGGCCGGCCGGGCCTACCTGAGCCCCTGTCTTTTTTTAGTGCAGTTTCTCCTTAATCCCAGTACTTGGAAGGTAGAGGGAAGTGGATCAACCAAGAGTTTGAGGTCAGCCTGGCTAGGCAGGGCTGCAAATCTTTAGTTTACATATAATTTCTCTGGACAACCTGATTTTCTCTACTACCATAAATCCTATGACTAATTAACTTGTTAACATATCTATGTAGAAGCCACATCAGTTAAATGGGCTCGCAGGCTCCGATGCATAACTAAAACACGCACAGTACCTCGGAGCCCCTCCACAAACACTGAAGAAAAAAGAAGAGCACTTCATGCACACCCCAGCTGTGTGAAACTAAGTTTCCATCCGAGCTTAGCCACAGTCCCCTCACCTCGCTCTCCCCGCCTCTTAAAGGGGCTTCCTTCAACAACCCACTACCTTTCAGAGCTGCCGCAGAGGCTCACTGCCTTACAGAAGCTGGGAGATCAAGGAGAGGCCACTGTCTCTGCAAATGGTGTGGGGCAGGAATCAGGGGGAAACACAAAGTGGGGGGTTAGGAAGAAGAAGGACAAGCAGGGGGTGGGGCAGGGGGGGACACAAGGGCACAGGGCACAGAAGCAGAGTCACACACTTACAAGGGAACAGGGAGAGGGCTGGAGAGATGGAGAAATCTGAAGGTGGGTCAAAAGGTGGGAAGAAGGCATTCCTCAGAAACAGAGGCTGGTCCACAGTTCCATGGGAGGTGACAGAGTGTGGCCCACGCTGGCTGCCACTTAGGAAGCAGTGCACTACCTCATAAGGTAGAGACAATCTCACAATCTCTCTCTCTCTTTTCCTCCCTCCCCTTTCTCTCTCTCTCTCTCTCTCTCTCTCTCTCTCTCTCTCTCCCTCCCTCCCCTTTCTCTCCCTTTCTCTCCCTTTCTCTCTCTCTCTCTCTCTCTCTCTCTCTCTCTCTCTCTCTCTCTCTCTCTCTCTCTCTCTGCTGTATGAATATAACTGACATTTTTCATGTCAGCCCTTGGATAAAAAAGGTGGATTTGTACTTACTATGTCTAAGTCATTGGGAAGACACGAGTTCATAAATGCAGTTTTAAAAGGAAGGGGCTTGGTTAGACAGTCTCAACAGCTGTTTTGAAACTGGGTGTGTCGTGTAGTGGTTAAGGATTAGTCAATCCTTCAAGTGCAAGAAATGAATAAATAAATTTTTGGCTCAAAAAAAAATTAAAAAAAAAAAGAAAAAGAAAAGAAACTGGGTATGGTGGCACGTGTCTGTAACCCCAGAATCTGGGAGGCGCAGACAGGAGGATTAGGAATCCAAGGTCATCCTTAGCTGCCAAGCCAGTTTGGGCTACAGGAGAGGCTACCTCAAAAAGCCAGAAATGAGAACTATTCTAAGATGACATTTTCTACATCAAGCCAGAGGAATATCAGGAAAAACGGCTCTAAGGATACAGGACCCTTCACGTAAAGACAGCCTGGTAACTCAGACTACAAGGAGGAGGTAAGAGGAACAATTCCTACTGAAATTCTGTAGGAGAGGAATATCAGCAAAAGTGTGAAAGCCAAGAGACAAATTATCAAAATATATCAACGGTTAGTATGTTGGTAAAAATAAATACCTTTATAATACCACACATACCAAGAGTGAAGTGCTAATAGATAAATATGCAAGCGACACTGACAGATAATTCAGTCATAATGAAAAGAACCAAACCACTTATTGATGTGTGTGCACTTGTGCATGTGTACATGCGTGCGTCTCTGTGTGTGTGTGTGTGTTGCACGCATGTGTCATTAAACACATGTGGAGGTTGGAGGACAATCTACAAGAATCTATTCTCCTCTACGGTGTGGGTGCTGGGGACTGAACTCAGGCCGTGACGCTTGGTGGCCTGTTACAATTTTTTTTTAACAAGCAGGAAACCATATAAGGCCACAAGTAATCAAAGGAGGTCACCGTCATTCTACCAAACTGATAGAGATTTTACATATATTACCTCAGAATGTTAAAGGAAAATCTCACACACTAGTAGCATCCCATATACCAAAGGTTGTGAAAATCAGGCAATGATTTCTTAAAAGACACAGAATGTTCTTAAAAAAAAACACACGGTTAGATGGGTCTGCATAGTACTACGGGGTCACTAAGGAGAAGAGCAGAACGCCACTCAAGTGTGAGCGACATGGGAAGGTTCTTAACGTAAATGGCTGTGAGAGAAACGTGGAGCACTTGACAAACCGATAAACGATGTGGGAATGACACAACGCACAGGAGTGCAGTGTGCCTCTCTCTGTCTTGGTTTTGGCATCTGTAATGCTGTAGCAACATGGTCCCCAAGAACAAGGAATCTTTTCGTGAGCGTCACCTAACTAAAGGGACAGCACTGTACTCAGGGGTATGTGTCAGGCACACGGCTGTTACTCTACTTTAAAAAAATAAATCGATTGATTGATGAGGGTGGTGGTGTTGGTTTGTTGGGACAGGGTCTTACTCTATAGTCCTGACGGGTCTAGAGTTTGCCGTGTAAATCAGGCTGGGATGGCCTTGAACTTAGGGGTCTGCCTGCTTCAGCCTCCCACGCGCTGGTATTAAAGGTGTGCACCACCGTACCTGGCCACTTCATTTTCTTTATAGTGCTGCCTATACTGAGAGAATTCTTAGAAACAAACCAAGTGTGAAGTGCCATTTCAGCTACTCGATTCGTGATATTCACAAACCCCTCTGTCTTATCTGTTTGGTAATCTTCTTTAATCCTAAGAAGTGGCTGGGGAAAAAAAAAAAAAAAAGAGACCTATCTATACACACTTCACACATTCCAGGGTCTCAAATGTGACAGCAACAGAGCGTGGAGCCATCTACATTTCCTCTGGGAGATCCTCTATCACCAATCACATTTTCAGACACTGTAGGTTTCTCAACATATACTTCCAAAGGGAAGTAATTATGTTTAGAGTAATCAATCTCAAGGAGGCTTAGGACCGGGGACACGCAGCGCTCTACAGAGGAAGTGCTTGCCCACCACGTGAAGACTCTGGGTTCAATCCTGAGCAAGAGAGTAAAGCAAGAAGGGCAGCTAGGCTAACTCGCACTGGGGGTGCAGTTAGGGTTAAAGTGCACGTTCAGCATGCATGAAATCCTAGGTTTGAGCTCTGGTACTCCCCCCACCCCCACCCCCCAAAGAAGAATAAACTGGACTTGGATGGTTTTCCTTTCTCCTTGTCATAAACCTACACAACATAATCTAAGACTCTCTGGTACTCGCCCTTGCTGTCTGTAAGAATCGCTTCCCCCCACTGCACTTGTCTACAAGCATGCACAATTACTTACGGAAGTGTCCTGCTACTGACTCTTATAATCCTTTACCGGGGACACTTCACTAATTGCTTATGACATGACGGTTGTACCTGTTTGTGTCATGTACGTGTGCTTTGTGAGTGGAGGCCAGAGGGAGACATCAGATACCCTGCTTTGTCACCTTTCACCTTATTCCCTGGAGCATCTCACTGAACCTGGAGCTAAGACTGGGTTTGTTAAGCCCTGGTGATCCTGTCTCCCAGAGTGCTAATGTTAAAAGGCCGTGGGTACTGGGATCCGACTCAGTTCTTCAGGTTTGTAGACACTCTCACAGCACTGGGCCATCTCCCCAGCCCCAGCTCTGGTATCTTTCATACAAACATTTATTTAGAAAGAGCCAATGTGAGGTGATAGTCTCGCACACGTTATCTTCTACCCTGACTCTACAGTTTGTCATTATAGGACTTGTAATAATACAGAACATACTTTTGCTTTAAATAAATACCCGTTATAACCTTGATTAATCAAAGATGCAGGCAAATGGTCAAAAATACCCTTGTCCACTGGCACTCTGCATGGTACGTGGTCAACAGACTGGACTGGGAAGGGAAGGAAGGCCATATTAAAAATATCAAGGGGAAATGGGCTGAAACCTATGTACAGAAATCAGCCGTCGCTATTTTAACTGCCACGATGTGTGTCTGTCATTACCAGTTTGTCTTTCTGTCGTTCGCCATGGATGAGAAAGCCGCTCCGTCCGTTGCCTTCAGGGTGCATGACCTTACACACCCCAACGCGACTGATCCCGCCTCCTTCCTGTGGGAACCATCCCCCGCTGGAGTCATCTCTGGTCATAACCACAGCCTTGACACGCACAATATAGCTGTCACTAAAACGAAACAAGAGAGGGCATGACAACGGTCTAGTAGCTGCAGAATGTGCATCCTTCCCAGGGCAAGACAGCCACCAGCTAACACTTCTCTTGACTTGTCTGCAGAAATATGCCTCACAATAACCCAGGATGGGGGCCCCACCTTGACATTTAGGAAAACCATGTAACACAATATTGAAGTCTATCTTTTAAAAAATGCCCACTAATTAACACATTTTTTACTTGTGGGTCTTTGAAGATGCACTCAGGGATAATATTACTCTCCAGCTTCCGAGTGTTAAGCAGTAACTGATGAATAAGTTAATCTCTAGAATTTGACCCCGGATTTGGAAAGTCAAGCCTATTACCTAAAAGGATGTTACCACTTAAATTGTTTTAAACTTAGTTTACAGAAGGTGGACCGACTTTAGCATTTTATGAAGCTAAGAATCTTAGTTAGCAAACAAAATCCACTTATAAATCACCGAGTCCCCATGCACTACTTCCACAGGTGGGAAAGGCTTCAACTCAACTCTACCCACCTGTGGCCTTTGCTTCTGCTCCCCCTTTCCCATCTATATGGATGATTTGCCCCAAGCTCTAATCTACCATTGCCAAAAAAATCCTCTCCCCTCCCCAAGACCGACCTTCTTTTCATTCTTGGTTGGTTTAAGACAAGAGTAATTACATACTCAATTGATGTTTTCCTTCTTTTTTTAAAAAAAGATTTTATTTATTTTATGTATATGAGTACATGTAGCTGTCTTCAGACACAACAGAAGAGGGCATCAGATCCCATTACAGTGGTTATGAGCCACCATGTGATGGCTGGAAATTGAACTCTGGATGGCTGGGAGAGCAGTCAGTGCTCTTAACTGTTGGGCCATCTTCCCAGCCCAAGGTTTTCCTTCTTTGTATATAATTCTCCCGAAACATTCCCATCATCTGTATGTCAGATGGAAAAGCAAGAATGGGGAGCGCCCTTTAATGTCTCCCACCTCAGCTCTCAGGGACAGGCTTCACAATGAGAGGTGACATTCTGTCCCCTGCATGTCTGTTTCAACTCACCCATCCCAAAGGTAGTGTCACCCAGACTTTTTGTGATCTGCTACTGTGACGTCACTGCTTTCCCACACCCAGGCAACATCTGCTCCCTCACGAAAGTTCTGTTTGCTTTCTTCACCTAGACTCAGTGGAAGGTGCCCTTGTGGCCGCTCCCTCGGGTAAACACATTGCTGCCCTGATCTGAGACGTGGGCATGAACCACTGGAGCGGATACCTGCTTTCTTCGGTTCCTTCTTTCATTCTGGAGTCGAGGCCTTGCCCTGTAGCCTAGCCTGGCTTTGAACTCGAGATCCTTCTGCCTCAGTCTCAGAGTGGTGGTGATATTACAGGCGCGTTACCAAACTTTACCAGTCAGGCAAAACGGTGCCAACATTCTGCATGCATCCTATTAACATTTCAGTGCCCCTGAGGATTTGCTGACACCTCAGCACGGAGGGTTCTGGGGCTTTTCCAATGTCTTTGCACCCACCATAGCTGTCCGTGCCCAGGGTACCAAGTCAACCCCTGGGCTTACCACCAATATGGGCACTACCCACAAACCTCATTATTCCCTTTCTTTTACTCTCATGAAACTAAAGTTGGTCTCAAACTTACTTCATAAATGAGGCTCGTTCTCTTGACCCCCTCCCCCCTCCCCTCAGTTCTGGTATCTGATCCAGGTCCTACTCTCTGGCCAGCACTTCCTGGTCTCACAGTTCGGTCCTCCAGGTTCTAGCACTCTCCTTTCCTCTAGGACCAGGAGTCTACTGCTCCCTATGTCCTCCCCACCTGTTCTTCACTCCTCTCTACCCCACTCTCCCCCTCTACTGCTCTACACAGTCACAGGACTTATGCTAAGCCCCCATGGGCACTGCTACATTTGCCCTCTGCCCAAGAAGACTTCAGCTAGTCTCCTGCCCCTAAGGTAATGCATGCGTGATAGTTTCTTTGAGAAAAGCCAACAGTTGGTTGAGACCTGCCCCCGCCCATCACGCCCATCCCCGTCCACCATCACGCCTTCCTGTCACACTGGCTGAACCATTCTCCATTCCTCCGCCTCAGTCAACAACACCCACCCTCACATTTCTAGCCGGTCGACCTACCAAGATCTAGACCAGTGACAACAGTGGATGAGGACATGTCTCTCTCTGCTTAGAGGTCTAAGCCATCGCTAGCAACACGTGTCAGGTGAAACTCTTCCTTCCCAGGGTCTTCCCACCCCTGGGGGTCTCCATGGTCTCTATGCTGACCCCACCTTGCCCTGAGGCTACTATACTGGTACCACAACTGCCATCTTCTGGTCATAGCTGTCTAGTTTCTCCGAGAACGGAGGAGAGGATAGTCTGATTGCTTCCTGTGCCCTAGCAGCCCAAATCTTACCTCCTGAAGCCACTCCCATCCCAATGGCTTCCTGGCTGGCCCTGCACCTTTCTCTGCACACAGCAATCAGCCACACTCTATTGTACAACGTCTTCCGTTAGAGCTCTTTCCTGACATCTTCTGTAAGTGGCACCCTGGCCTCAGTCTCATACTGCTGGCTCTGTTCCCTATTTGCCTGTGAGGATAAGACTCAGTAGGCCCCTCATTGGCCACTTCCGTTCAGCACGACAGAGCCTACGATGGTATCTAGCCTATCGATAGGTCGTAGGATCAATGGACTGAAACCGTCACATGAATAGGCTTTTAAACATTGAAGCTAACAAAGTCTCTGTATCAATACCCACTTGCTCACAAACCACAGCAGCTTAACTGAGACAAGAGAATAGGTTTTTGTCCGGTGTGGCGTTGGGAATTGAACGCAAAGCTCTTGCGCATGCCAGGCAACTGCTCAGCTACTGAGCTGGAGCCCATTTTTCTAAAATTCTACTTAAGTTTTGTGTTTAATTACATTTATTTATGTGTGTGCCCCACTGCACGTGTGACAGTCAGAGGACAATTTATGGGAATTGGTTCTCTCCTTCCACCAGGTGGGTCCCAGGGATCAAACTCAGGTCAGGATTGGTGGCAAGCCCCTCTACCCTCTGAGTCACCTCCGTGACCCAGCCAGTCCTTTGTATTGTTTTTAAGACAGGGTCTTACTAGGCTGCCAAGGCTGGCCTTGAACTTGTGATTCTCCAGACTAAAGGCGATGAGGTATCACATCACAGAAACAGGAACCTTCCCAGGTAATCGGCCTGCACACAGTAACAACAGCTAGGACCCTCGAGGCTGGCTGGGGTCATGGGCATGCCTTTCCAGTTCTAACAGGCTGGGACTTCCTTCCCATTAACTGGTAACCTGAATGAAGTGTCACAGGTTACACATGAAGATGTGCATGCAGACGGCACAGATCACACCTGTACTTTTATTCTTAGAGTCTGCTCACCTCCAGAGGATGGAGAACACTGGGTATGAGATGGCTCAGCAAGCAGAGGCACTTGTCACCAAGCCACACATCCTGAGCACCGTCTCCAGGATCCATGTGATGGAGGAGAGAGCAGATGCCCTTAAGTTGTCCTGGTCTCCATACATGTGCCATGACTCATGCCCCCAAATGTAGTAGTAGTGATGACAATAAACCTACTGGGTGTTATGTACAACAACGATAATAAACCTACTAGGTGCGGTGTGTTTAGATTTTATATATGTGTGTGTGTGTGTGTGTGTGTGTGTGTGTGTGTGTAAGCAATTTTGGAGAATCCCCACATTTTCTCCCCATATGACATCAATTCCTGAAACAATAAGAATTCCTAGGATTTGTAATTTCCTGGTACACACTGTAACTTCGTCAGATTATTCCATGAGGGCATTACGAGCTCAACGCCACAGGTAACTGCTAAGGTAGGAACTGAAGCTCTCCACACTATGGTTAAAGCACACATTTTACTTCCTGAGGCTCCAGCTGTGCCTCCTTCATCTGAGGGGATAAAGGAGTCATGAAAAGGGTAGAGAGATACATCAAGAGCGTTAGTGCCACGTTAAGTATACATTTATTAGAGATTTAAAAAAAAAGTACCCAGCTCCTTGTTCCCAGGCTGCAGACTGTGTGCTCTGCATTCTCAGGCCTGTAGCCTTCCAACTTGATTACTCCTACCAAGTGCCTTCCTTCACGGGAGGGCAGGGAGGCAGGGGCTTAAAAGCAGACATGAGCATGTGTGACGTCTGGGTATTCATCTGTAATGTCAGGAGCCAACCGCTTCCTATCTGTGGCCCACCAAGGTTCCTCGGCCACCCCACACACTGTGTGAGCAGGCATCTACAGTCAACTCCCTGACCTTTCTCCTTCCCTTCTTTGTAAAACTAATTCAACAGTGAGTGGTGAGGGGTTTATTATTCAGGGCTGTGCAATAGGAAGGTAAAGGACAGACCCACTTAAAATTCTCTCTCTCTCTCTCTCTCTCTCTCTCTCTCTCTCTCTCTCTCTCTCTCTCTCTCTCTCTCTCTCCTGAGAGTGAGACTGGTATTCCTTAAAAGACTTCAAATCATGCTACTACTATTTAAAAAAAAAAAAAAAAATCAAACAAAACAAAACAAAACCTCCCCAAACTAGCAAACTTTGGATGTGGCCCTGACATCAACTGAATGAAGCCCAGGTCAGAATGTGAGCTAGAACCTGAAGAGCCAATGTCATTACCGATAAATGACATTAGGTGACAACCACTTGAGCCAAACTGGCTGGACTGCGGACCTTTCCATTTAAATGTGCTTTCTTCAAGGAAAAAGCACTTTTTGGTCCCTAACATGGCTGACTAATTTGTCCCATAACCACTCAAAATCAAAAGGAGGCAGGTAAGATCCTACGGCAGGGTCAGAATGCTGGGACTTCCTTTTCCTTAATGCGTAACCTGAATGAAGGGTCACAGGTTACACATGAAGATGTATTTGCACGTGCATACAGGTAGACGTAATCGCACGGAACGTAATTCCAAAACTGCAGTGACATTTTCATTCAACTCGAAGCCGGCCGCATCCCGGAAGTAAACCGAGGAGCCGAGGGAAGCCGTGAAGAGCCTCCACCTTCCCCGTCTTATGGAGGATGTGTGCTCCTGACCGCCCTGCTCAGCCCTGGCCCACCTCCTCAGCTGCCGAGAACATTTCGCCGTGATTTTCATTTTCTTTACAAAAGGAAGGCAGAGTCTACCCTGAAGTAAGGCACGATGAAGGCCACTTGTCAGAGACTCTGTGGCTTGTTTTTGCTGGCAGGCTGACTTTAATACCAAAGGCGTGTCCCTAAACCACAGCACTCCTGCACCCTGAAGAGTAGTAAGTCTGCAGAGGGAAGGCTCTGCCGGCTGCCAGGCACCTGAGGGGGCAGCGTAGTGGGTGCAGCCTCAGCAGCAGACAGGGTCGTAAAACCTGGGATGGATGGCGCTGCAGGCTCACCTGCAGAGGAAAGGGTTCTGTCTGCCATCTGTGACCCTCTGCCCACCCCCCTCAGGGAGGGAGCCAACTTCATAGCACCATAAATCCTTCCCAGCACACCCCACGGCTGGCGGGCGGCTCTTATCGGATCACATGGCTTCTTTATCTCTCCATCATGCCTAACGTCGGGTTTACTTCCTTCCGGCTCTCCACCACTCCACCAGACCTAGAGAGGGATTAGCTAGGTCCCAGGTCCTCTTGCTTGAATCCCTGCTTCCTGAGCTTCTCCTGGAGCTCGGCATACACTCGCTTTATTTTACTCACGCACCCGTGCCCCAGGCCTGTTGGTGCCTACGCTTTGATTTCACCAAATTGTCCATATATGTGTATGCTATGTTCTACGCCTAGCGAGCTCTGTAAAATCAACCATCGACATGCGATGGCAAGGTCAAACATGTTGAGAAGCCGAAGGTGCTGGTCACAGTCCACTCCTGTCGCTTTTTCAAGCGCTCCTCTTGAGCCACGATTACTTAAAACGTCATCAACGATGACTGCCTTGGTTTAAAAATAAATCATGTATTCTGAACTCGATGGGCTAGAACAGTTACCCGTGTGTTGGTTTTCTGAATGGTATTTATGGGGTATTCTGCTCTGTAAGGCGGCATCCAAGGGAGAGAACATTTGCTCTGCATGCTTAAATGCATAGGAAATAAGGCCTTCGGAGTCATTCCTTTAAGTGGGTACTACATGTCTGGTTGGTAGCTCATTATGGAAAACAGCTTTAAGGAAAACCTCCTGTTGGATAGAAGATTTAGTTGCAAAGATGCCATTTCTGGCAGGGGGCCCCCGTCTGGGAGGGCACTCTTCTCTCAGAGGCTGCTGTGAAGCATTCGGGTCCCTTTCTCAACACTAACCCTTTGGCTTCACAAGAAAAATGGTGTTCTGAATGCAGGCAGATCACTTCAGAAAAAGGCTTGCCCGGAGATATTTCTGATCAGTGAGGCCAACCACAAAAAGGAACTCAAGAGTCATCTATGAAATTGCCCTTCCCCGGTGTCTGGGAGTAAAAGGTCTGTGCACTTGAGCAGCCCAGTCTTTCAGCTGGGACTCAGTGCCGAGGCACAGAGCCATTCTGAGAAAAAGCAGGCCTCTTGTCCACTTCACTGCGTCCATCCCTCGGTTTCCAACCCCACTCCTGGTAACGGGTGCCTTGCAGAGCTTCTGACTCACCACCGTACGGTTCTACCGCAAGGCTGACAGCTTTTATCCTCAGTGTCATTCTTATATAATCATACAGGGTAAGTTTTTGGAAATAGAGCCCCCAAATATAAAATGGCATCTAAAATATGGTAACAAATATAAAGCGGAATCTAAAATACCAAGAACTCTAACTTTCACCCAAGCAATTAGGCCAAGAGGTCCTGCTTACACTGTAGGAACCCCACCCCCTCTGGGGTGCAGAGTTCCATCCTTTTGCTCTGAACTGGCCAAGAGTCTTTAACTCTAAACCATTTAATGAAAACATTTAATGAAATCCCATTGTAGCCTTGAACCCATGACCCGGAAGCACTGTTCACATTTTACCCTTGGAAGGTGAGGGCAGTCCGTGTACCCTGATGCAGACACGAAGCTGCCGCACACTTCCTGTGACAAGCAGGTGGCGTGAGCAGCCTCTCACACTCACGAAACATTCTAGTGCCCATGGGGCTCCCGCTCTATCCGGTATCAAAGACAGCATACAGTTTGGTGATCAAACTGAATTATGAGTCATTCTTCAGAAAGAATCCTAGCAAGTCAAAGTTTGTGAGAGCAGTAGGCCGTTGGGACTTTTATTTTCCTCCCGAAGTTTCGATACAAAGCCACTGTTAAAAACAGCTACGAACTCCTCTGTTACGGACTAGTAATTCTGAGGAGAAACTTTACGTTTGCCCACCCCTTAACACGCAGGGCTACTGAGCATGCTCACACTTTTACCCTTCGCACCCTGGCCAGCAGAAAAAACAACAACAGTGAAGAACCTGGTCTGGAGGGGAAAGGATTATCAAAAATTCAAAACTACATCTTTCATTGTGTGGTGGTGGCGGCCCATGTGCCTTTAATCCCAGCACTGGAAGCAGAAGCAGGCGGATACTCTGTGGTCAGCCTGGTCTACAGAGAGTTCCAAGACAGACAGACAGGGCTGGCTACACAGAAAAATAAATCCTGTTTGGAGGCAATGGGGGAGGTACCTCTTAAAAAGGCAACTTTAGAAGTGTTGTCTAAGGCAGGTGACCTAAAATAAAATACTCTTGGGTCACCCTCAGTGTCAGTGTCACCTGAGCGCTCCCAGAGTAACCAGGGAGTAAAAAGTCCTGTTCAAGCGATTTTTCATGGTTTCTTTCGGTTTCTACTGCTTTCTTTTGGAATGCCGGTATATGCCGCATGCAGTCCGCAGGGAAGGGACCCTTCTCTGGAAAATCTGAAGACTGCTTTAATCTATACAGCTGAAAAGCTCATCTCTCCACCCCGGGGCCCCAGGGAGCAGAGACCACGAGCACAGTGACCACGGGCACAGCGCCCCCTCCCCCTCCTGTAGCAGCCACGTATTTCCCTCAGCTGCAGGCTGCAGGCTGCACCTGTAATTACCACGGAGTTTGAAACACTGGCTCCAGGAAGTTGAGCTTGTGATCTCTGGCAACAAGAACAGACCCATCTGCTTCACACGCACACGCAAACCATACGTTTAAAAAAAAAAAAAATCAAGAAATTTAAAAGAGAAATCAAGAATTTCTTTTTTAAAGAAAAGGTTAAAAAGAAAATGAAAAAAAAATTCTCTTTAGTACCAAGCACCAAATAATTCTCCACCCCACCCTAGGTGGGAGTTACAGGTACAATGACAAGGCCACATCAGGCTTCTTCCCAGCCAGCATGATGCTCCCTCCAGGATGCTGCAGTGCTCCCTCCTCCTCACCGCCCCTCCCTAACTGTGATTTCCAGGCTACTGGCTGCAGTTACTTCAGGACCACAAAACTCCATGCCTTTGCTGTGCCTGCCATGCTGTTAAATCCACAGTACTATTCACAACCTTCTAAAAATGCTAACGTAGGCATTTCTGGGATACCACATAAACATTTTATTCTAATAGTTTGCTAACATTCAAAACACCAGTTGGAGGTAGCCCAGGCGTTTTGTCCAAAAACCACTAAAACATAATAAGTTTGACATTTATTTAGTTTTTTTTTTTTTTCAAGAATTTGTCTTATTCTTACAAAGTATGTGACCTAAAGGGGTGAGTTTCGGGGTGACTACTTTGAAAAAAAGTGGGAACTAGAGAGCCCTGGGAGGTCAAAGGGTCAAAACTGAACCAAGGTTTAGGATTCGGCCTTTATTGTCTATTCTGCACAGCCTGGGGTCAGCGTTCATAATTAACCAAGATCTAAGGATTTCCATCAGAAGACACACTGACCCGCCCCGCCCTGAGAAAACTCTTCTCTCCTGTTTTTACCTGAAAGCAATCACGCTCTTGGGTTTTCCCTTCACTCTTGCCTAAACCATTATTCCTGGTCCTGCTTAGACCCCAAGGCCAGTTAACAGAGACACTGACTCGCCGAACAGGAGGGCTCCCACCCCCGTGAAAGTACACCGGCAACAAGACAAAATCAGTTCTTCAAAACACAAACGGCCAAGGGAGCTGCTCAGTTAATAATCTCCAACCCAGGGCTCTGACCCACGGCCAGGAACTTTCTCGGTCTCCTCCTCTTGACTGTTTCTGCCCTCATCATTGGAGAAAGCAAAGGAAGTGGAGTGTCAGCAAGAAACTAGCTGACAGGGGCCAGGAAGCGTGAATTCGAGGTACACACTTCATCAATACTGCCCCTGAACAGCTTGACTACTTCCGCCCAAGACACAGATGTATTCCCACCCCCTCCCCCTCCCCGTCCTCCCACGGTCAAAAGGTCAGGAAATTACTTTACCAAATTCAGAAACCTACAAACTCTTTTACAGGCCAGTCCTTAAGATCTCTCCCAAACAAAAGGTGATAATTTAACCCACAGGAAGGAAGGAGAGCCAAGGGCCTACAAGCCACAGGCAGGGTTGTTTTTTTTTACGAGCCTCGCTTTATATCCTAGACAGATCCACCCATAGGGTGTCCTTTCAGGTGGCGAGAGTTAGTGATTCATTTAGTGCTCTTTCACCCCATTCCGGGTCCCGCCACCTCCTTTACTGCGGAGGGAGAGACAAGCGACAAAGAAATGTGTTCAAGGTATCTGGTCTGCACTGGGGGCCTGAGTCTCCACTCCCCGGCGGCCACTGGCTAGAGGCAGGCGGGTGGTGGTTATCCAATCATGTGGTGAAGAGACACCCTTTTTTAAGTTTAGTTAGGCACCCTTTTTAAAGCTAGAAAGAACACGAGGGACTGAGTAGGATTCCTCATTCGGGGAGAAAAGGGACTGTTCAAGGTTACTGACCTGGGGCCAGAGGAAGGGTGGTCCCCCCCCTCTGCCCACTGTTTACAAACAAGGGCTCTGTGCTGTGGGAAAAGTCCCTGGATTGGTGCTGTTGGGATTTTAAGATTTACTGGCTTAGTCAACAACTGTGAAGGAATTTTAAGTGAGGAGGAATTACTAACAGCCCAACTCCGGGTCAAAGCAACAGCTGGAGAGAGGGAGGAGGGTGCGGGGGCCATCTTGGCTGTTCCTCCTGGACAGAGGTCATTCCATTTGGCATTTATTAGTTTAACTAGACCGATCCTGTAACACATCCCCTCCTCACAACTGGGTGTGACACTGATTCCACTACCGAAAACGTATGCAAGACAGGGGGCAGGAGCCAAAGGGCTTTTGAGGTCTCTTTACAATGTCTGGATTTTTTTTTTTTTAAATTGGCTTTACAGCCCCTTAGTGTTGCCAAGGGCTTTAGCAAACACATGCTACTGAACATCCTGCAGAAGCAGAAAACTTGTAGTGGTAAAATCCAACAGAATACATTTAATAGAGGAAGACCAGAAGCCACCAAGACCCAGGACCACAACACAGGCCCAGCTCCTTCACTCAGCATGGAGTGGCTACCCAGTCATAAAATTCCCAGAGCAAGGGAGTCCTACCGGAGTCTTTGAAAAGGAAGAAAATGGGCCTTCAAATGTAGCTTAGTGGCAGGGTGCATGCCTAGAATGTGTATGAGCACAAACACACACACACACACACACACACACATGCACGCACACACATGCATGTGCACGCACACAGCACAAAAAGCATTTTAAAAATGAATTTAATAAACTACATGTGTGGATGAAAGGCTGTAACTAGCATAGGAGTTTTTAACGTGTTTTTAACATGTTTTGCGTGCATGTGTATGTATGAAGATAATGGAGTTACATACAGTTGTGAGCTGCCATATGGGAGCTGGGAATTGAACCTAGGCTCTCTGGAAGCACTGAGCCATCCAGCCAGCCCCACCCCTTTTTAAGATTAACTTTTTTATTCTCTGTACATGAGCGGTCTTCAACCACCACAGAGGAGGGCATCAGATCCTATCACAGATGGTTGTGAGTGGGAATTGAACTCAGGACCTCTGGAAGAGCAGTCAGCGCTCTTAACCACGGCGCCATCTCTCCGGCCCTTTTAAAAAAGGCAGTCTCACTGTATATTCTGGGTTGGCCTAAGACTCCCATAAGTACACCAGGCTAACCTTGAACTCACAGAGGTTGACCTCAAGTCAACGTAATAAAGCCATCACAGTGAGCAATGCTTTGGCATCAAAGGAAAGAATAAAAGGTCTCTAACAGGAGGCCTGCCAACACCCAGCTCCATATGCAAAGGTGTGACAGCAAGGCGAAGGCAGAGCTCCTAGTGTGCCTCCTCCTCTCTCCCTTCTCCCTTTTAAAGATTTGGCTATTCAAATCTACCTGACGGTGTGGCTGGAAGATGTTCAGAGCTCAGGGCTGCCTGTGGTTAGCTCTTCCCTCAAACTCAGGCCATGGGCAAGTGACTTAGGAAGAGCCTTCATCCTGGCTCTCTGGGACAGTCACAATTCCCAAGGCACCACAAACAAACCACCTCGCCTCTGGCCATTTCTCCAGTGAGTAGGTCTAGAAAGGAGTTCTGTAAACCTAACAGATTAACTCTAACTGGATGCTTGGTGGGCGCCACCCCCAACTCCTTGCTTGCATTTGCATACCATCAATCAACCTTAGCCTTTAGTAAAAGGCAATTCCACCTCAAAAGACTTATTTCAAACACATTCTCACTCCAGTATTCGCAATAAACCAAGAGTGGCAATAATCTAAAATTCATTCACCCAGATAAATCTATTCCATTCGGAGATGAAGTGGTTAGACAATGTAGCAAGGATCACCGTTCAGCTTTAACAAAGAATGGAGTCGACGATGGGATGGATTTTTGAGAAAGCTAAGCGAAAGAATCCAGTCAAAAAGAAGAAAACAAGCTGGGTGGATGCGGTGGCCACGCCCTTAGTCCCAGCACTCAGGAGGCAGAGGCAAGTGGACTCTGTAGAGGCCAGCCTGATCTACAGAGTGAGTTCCAGGGCTACACAGGGAAACCCTGTCTCTTAAAAATAAAATAAAAGGGGTTGGGGATTTAGCTCAGTGGTAGAGCGCTTGTCTAGCAAGCTCAAGGCCCTGGGTTCGATCCTCAGCTCCGGGGTGGGGGGGGAATAATAATAATAAAAAGGCCACTGCACCATCCATTGTTTATACTGTTATCTAAAAGCCACAGAAAAAGAAACAGAAAGTAGTATGGTGGTTGTCATGTCTGGGGAAGGGGGGTGGGGGTGGGGGAGTCAACCACCATGCGTGGAGTTTCGGTTTTGCAGAGTGAGGTCTAGAGATCTTAGAGTGCATAATCGCTGTCCTCGTGCTGTACACCAAACAGTCGCTGAACTGGTAAACTCTGGGTAGGAAAAAAAAAAAACTATTTGTGTGTGTGGGGGGGGCGCATGTCACAATGCAGATGTGGAGGTCAAAGGGTAACCACCATGAGTTCGTCCTCAGGCTTGGTGACAAAGCACGGAGGCACATCACTGGCCCTGCAACCTGGTTCCTGCCACAGTGAGGAGGTACCTTGAGAAGCGAGGAGTCAGGTGAACTGGGCTCAGAACGTGTGGGAACGTCTGGGCTGCATGAGGGAACATTCCCAAAGCCGTGAAGGAGTGAACATCACCACTGCCAACTGCTTCCACTGCCAACATCAACCCCACTCAGCTCTTTTTCGTGCAAGGCAGGCCACACACAACTCAAACCTTTTAAGCATTGGCTTTATTGACAGAAAGTGCCCCACTGTTCTATTCTAAACTCTGAGGCAACATTCAAAAAAAATAAAAGACTCATCATGGGTTATGTGTGAGTGGCTGCATGTATGTGTGCATATCACATGCATGTCCCCAAGGGTGTTGGATCCTCAGGAACTGGAGTTACACAAGGTCGTGAGTCGCCACGTGGGTGCTGGGAATCGAACCTGGGTCATCAGCAAAAGCAGGCAGTGCTCTCAGACACTGAGCCTTCTCCCCAGCCTTGACAACAGTGTTCCCAGTGAACACTGACCAGCCTACAATGCAATCCACAGACCTCAGGGGTATTTTTATGATTAGACCCTTTTTATTCCTTGATTTCAGTTTTAAAGATGACTAAAAACAATTACAAGAGTTTTCTAACACTTCCATTTCTTTCTCCACGGGAGTTAGCCATGTTTTTAATAGTCCTCAAGGCAGGAAAAGAAAAGGGGACTGGCTTGATTTTTTCCCCCCTTTGGAACATGTTCCTGCCAGGTTTTGCACACGCAGCTCTTTGTGGAGGTGATGAGAACACAGGCCCACCCACGGACACTAACTCTGCTCATCACCCTCCCTGAGCAGCCTGGGTGACACATGCTGTTGTGGGGAATGGAATGCAAGAGCCCCAGTCAGGGGACAGGGCCCTCGGGGCCAGAGCAATGGCAGGCAGGCAACGGAGGAAGCAAGTGTTTATAAATAAGGAAGGGAAGAAAGGAAGGGAGGAGGGGAGGGGAGGGAGGGAAGAAGGGAGGAGGGAGGGGAGGAGAGAGGGAGATCCCATTCTTTACAATTGCATGATTTAGCACTGAAAACAGTTACCTCTTGATTAGAATCTAAAGATAGCATCTTGCTGAAATTTTCTTCCACAATGACCTCTGAAGACAGCAAGTATAGCTGAGTCCCAGCACCACTCCCAAAAGGAAGGTTGCGCTTATACGCTAAGCCAAAAGCTTTTTCAAAGAGAGCTGAGGTGCCAGTCTCCTTCTAAAGTATTGGTTCTCTCTATGGTTCTCAGGAGCCACAAGGAAGTGGTACTTACAGCTCAGCTCCTGTACATGGCTCCTGTAACTGCCCCCACTTTCAACCCCAAGGCAATCTAGATGTTCATGCACCAAACTGCCAGCAAGTTTACGCCCAGGAAAAGGACCAGTCCACAGTGCCTAGACAAGAGTGTATTCATTTATACTTCAGTGTGAGGCCTTGTGTCTTCGGAAATCCATACCATGCTTTGTCTTTGGCTTCTCCGAGCTACACAGAGAAACCTACGACTTTCAAATAACGACACGAACTTGTCTCCGAGTGTGTGTTGCAGACGTAGGACAAGTGTGGTGGCCCAACACAGGCGACACACAGGTAAAGCCTCTGGTGGGAACCGGGCGTGTTCTCAGCACACATTCATACATGTGAACGGCAGGGGCAGGCTGCAGACTCCAGAAACAGGGCTCTTGAAAGCACGTGAGTATTTTTAAATGTTGGCAGCTGGTCTATAGTGGTTTTAAATTAGCTTGTTTTTATGAAATAGTTACTGAATTCATATCGCTGTAAGTGCGAATATAATTTTAATAGATCCTAAAAAGAGGAGAGTCTTCCAACCGGCAAAAACCGGGAAGCTGTTTGTTCCACTAAGATACCATGGGCGCTATGATCTCTTAGAATAAATGTGCTCCCTGACTACCACCTCCCAAGAAACAGAGTGGGAAGGAACATCTTTTGTCCACAGTCATGTCGGCTGGCTCGGTTCAGAAAACATGGATACCAAAACCACCGTGAAGTGGATTTTGGAGTAAAGCATTCTGTCAGCGACCAAAGTTAAAAGGGTTTGCGCCTGGGTCCAAGTGCCTAGCCCATGTGGCTCAAGGGCAGCAAGTTCAATCAATATCCACTGACTACTTCTAAGCTGAAGAAGCAGCAGTGTCTTTGCACTCTTCTCTTAGAAGAGAAAGAACTCTAAAGACATCAGTCACCCTGGGCCAAGGGCTCTCACAGTGCTCGACATCAATGGTATCTCCGGGAGCAGCAGCCGAAGTTCACGTGGGAAGCTCAACAGAGATCTGTAAGAACTGGTCCTCACCTGGGCTAGTTCCAATAAGACAAAGAATGGCAAAACAGAATGTTTTCATAGAAAACACCAACCAATCAAGAGATCTACTCTTTGAAATACAAGTCTCCTTAGGTAGCCTCGGGTGGCCTGGAACTTGCTATGTAGCCCAGGCTGACCATGAACTTGAAGAGATGTTCTTGAAGACAGACAAGATCTTATACTGTAGCCCAGGCTGGCCTGGAATTTACAACAATCTGTCTAATCTCAGTCTCCCGTGTGCTAAAATTATAGGCAAGAGCCACTATGCTTGATGACGTTTTGGCAAAGTGAACCCCAAATTGAGTATGGCTTTTACCAAAACTCTGGGGGACCTTGTTCACATTTATATAAAAAAGCTACCAAAAACATGTGTTCTAGACAAGTTAACATGCTCGAAGCAACCTTCCTGACCTTGGAACAAAATCTTAATGAGAAAGAAAAGGGCCCTCATTTTGAATCCGAAATATTTTTAATATCAGCAAGTGTTGTTGTTGAATGTGTACTATATATACATATATGCACATATGCACACAAAAATAAACACTACAGATGTGGGCAGGGAATTCTTAGCCAGACCCCCACATACTCCAAACACCATTCTTCCTCATTATCGTCCTTGACCAAAATTAGCAAGTTACGGCCTAACAGGTGGCTCTCATTTATAGAATGTAAAATTAATGAAATTTAAAGGAGGTCTGTCTTGAAAAACAAGCTGGCCGTTCTTTTTTTTTTTTTTTTAAGGGGGGAGCACACTTTAATCTACAATCTACAAACTCCTTCCAAAATTCCTGAATGTGCTAAAAGCAATAAATGAAATGAATCTATTTATTTAAAATTCATACACCTGAAGAAAATCAGGGTATTACTATAGGTTCTATGATAAAACAGGAACAAAGCCTGCCTTGCTCTCTAGTTTGGTAATTCCAGATCTGTTCGATGCCGTCTCTCAAGTGACAGCAGGATTTACACCCCAGAGAGGACTGTGTAGTCAACGCCTCATCTTAGGCAAATGTATGGACAACGGTATTATAGGTCCTGACCCAAGTGTGGAGAGACCGTCCAGCAAGGCAGACATAGCACAGATATAAACTAACTACAGCATCTGTCCTGGACAAGATGGACTTAAAAAGTGTCCTTTAAAAATATGAGGAGACACTGAACAGTCTGTCAGCACACATAGGAATGTTTAATATACTCAAATAAACAAGGCATGTGCCCCCACTAGCTAGGCATTGTTTAAATTTAGTGAGTGAAGAAAAGAGAGAAGGTCAGACAGGCAGCCACAGCCTCCCAATTATGTGGAATGATCCTTCAGGTCATGTGGAAGCTATAATTAAATGTTGCTACCAAGTCCTCACTCCCCTTTCTTCTACCTTGGAAAAGCTAATGCACTGATTCAGTACGAGCAAATCGTGATCAGCAAACATATCCACCCAGGAGAGGAAGAAAGCTTTCTTGCATTAAGCCACATATTAGGGGGTGGGGCAAAAGGTACCGATACCAAAAGACATTCATAATTAGACTGTTAACACCAGATAATATCCTTCAGCTACCCCCTCTGCTTATTCATTGTTTCAACATTCTAAGCTACCTACAGAGAAGGTCTGTTGTCCTTCTGTTTCAAGTAGCATCTTTAAAACTTATTAATATAAAATGATGGGTTAAAGCCATTTTGATGTGAATCTCTAAGGAGGGGGATGAGTGAAGAAAAACTATCCAACAGAAGATCGGTGGTTACCTGTCCCTGCGTGTGGGTAAACACTCACATGTACACACACACACACACACACACACACACACACACACACACACACACACACTCACCCCACCCCCAACACACATACAAAGGTTCCTGAGGATAAATTTTTCTCCCTTAAGAATGTTTCAAGCAAACACTGGGAAGGTTCAACACAAGAGGAATACAAGGAGAAACTACAATCCCAGTAAATAGTCGGCACGTACCTGCCCGGAGATGCCATTTCCTCTACATTGTGGAGTCCAAGGGCTGCCCATTAGCATCATCGCTACTATAAAGCTTCCGATAAAAATGGATCCTCTCTGGCTGACCTGAGAACCAGCTGGCTGCTGAGAAGTAGTTTCCCCCATATATGATTCAGTCTCCTTGACAAATATACTGCATTGTACCGGATGAGTCATCGGCGGGTTAGAGTCCGCATTTTACAGGCCCGTTGTCATTACTCACCAACAACACCCTGATCCTCAAAAGTAGAAACTGGGAGGCTGACAGCTGACAGATGCTTTGGGTTTTTTTTTTTTTTAATTAAAATATTGTTTTAAAAAATTCCTGTAAGTTACAACGATCAGTCATTGACAGACATTCAAAATGCACAGGAAGCCAAGCTCATACACGGCTACCTGAGATCCCAGTCTGTAGACACACAAGTGTGAGCTGACTGTCACCCTGCCAAACCACGTAACTTTGTTCAGATTCATCTCTCTGAAGCATGAGGTTGGGGCTTTGTTGATTTCTGTGTTGCTTTTGTGACCACTGTCACCATTTAATCCAGTCTGGCCTCAAACTCACCATCCTCCTGCATCAGCTTCCCTAATGCTGATATTACAGGTGCATGTGACCATGTCTTGCTTGATTCTCGGGCTATAGGATTACCAATTACAAAAGAATTATAAAAACCTATACATAAAAATAATTTTTGGGGGTTGGGGATTTAGCTCAGCGGTAGAGCGCTTGCCTAGCAAGCACAAGGCCCTGGGTTCAGTCACCAGCTCCGAAAAAAAAAAAAAAATAATTTTTGGAGGTGGGCATTGTAAAACACTCCTGTGGTCCTGCAGCCCTTAGGAACTGATACAGGAGGACTAAGAGCTTGAGGCCTGGCTTACACAGTGAGACCTTTTCTCCAAAGGTAATAGATAAACGATCATACAGGGAGCTGGGAATGTGCCTCCATGGGTAAAGTGCAGAAAACCTGGGTTCAGTTCCCCACACTACATAAACCTGGGTGTGGTGGCACATTCTTCAGCACTAGGAAGGTACAGACCGAAGTATCAGGAGTTCAAGGTCAACCACAGCCACAGAGAGCTTGAGGTCAGCTTCCGATGAGACCTTGACTTAAAAAGTACAATTACTAAGGTATGTCAGGGGTGATATGAAATGATGTATGAGCTCTGTTGTAAATATTTTACTCCTACACATACACACACACACACACACACACACACACACACACACACACACACACACACACACACACACAGAGTAAGTAATATAAGGGCGGGAGGTAAAGAAACAGCCAAACCTGAATAAACTGCTGTATCTGAGACGCTTCTCTCTCAAGTTATCTTGGACAGTTTGCATGGACTATTTACACGCATGTTTTCTTTAGTCCCCAGGATGTGAACCAGAACAAGGTCCATTTTTTTCTTGGGCATGAAGCTTCCATGCATGGAGAGGAGGGACAGCCTGACAGCCTGTGGGTGTGGGAGCTGAGGTGAAGCCCAGGAAGTTTTCCAGCTGGTATGAACCACATGCCCTTAGGTCACTGTGAAGGAAGGCTCCATCAATCCCCGGAATGAATGGCTGTTACTCCTCTCTGGCCGATGAGAGCTTCCTTGTGCTCCAAAGCCATGTTCATGAGCTCAGTGGTAACACGAGGGAGAGGCGCCATTCCCAGCTTCCCTGTATGGCTTTGGCAATGTTCCCTGAGAACGTATATAAGTCACATCCCTAGTCACTTATGCCAACAAAGCTCTAAGGTGGCAATGTTGGCTCAACTTACTTCATGCTCCAATCATCTGGAGAAGAGAGCTTTTGATCTCATAGCTGAGGGAAAAAAAAAATCCAGCGGTTTTGTTTGCATGCTAAGCAAAACTAGATGAAACCAACCGTCACTTCAAACACTCTCTGTGTTGATGAACTGTGAAGGCAGGGCAAGCCACTCTAGGAAACAGATGCCCTACTAAGTCCCAGATCTCTCCCTCAAATCCTGAAACTGACAGCCACCTCAGCCAATCACCAACTCCAAGTACCAAAGGATGTTGCCTAATGGACTGCAAACTGGCCATAAAAGGTTGGACAGTGCCACACCAAACCTCACTAATCCACAATGATGAGGATGACGTATGGGACCTAAGGACAGTAAGCTTAGCAAAACACTTCCCCACAATTCCTGACTTATATACACTGGCCCTAATGCAACAGGCGGTCACATGGAGGTCAACACCTCTCTAGTATAAGGAATCTATTACAAATTCTAAAGAAATAAACTGATATAGCTCTTTAGGAAGTTTTATAAATTAGGGGCTAGGACTGCAAGCTTAGCTAGAAGAGTGCTTGCTTGGCATACATAAAACCCGTATTCCATCCCCAGGAATGTAACACTATTATAATAATATAATGTAACACACTTATAATCTCAGCACTGGAGAAGGAGGTGAGAAGACCAGAAGTTCAAGATCATCCTCGGTTACATACTGAGGATAGCCTGGGCTATATGAGACACTAGTCTTAGAGGGTGGGGGGTGCAGGCTACTGCCCACTTGAGGATCTTAGTTTAACACCTGGAACCCATGTTTAAAAGCCAGGTGCAGTGTGTGCTGCTAACCCCAGGGTAGGGGACCAGGGAAGCAAGCACAGGAACTGCAATACTACAGAGCCTGCCACCTGGCCAGCTGCCCTAGCCCACAGATGAGCCCCAGGTGAAAGGCCCCATCTTGAAATAATTAAAAATAAGCTGGACAGAGCCATGGGACACATGGGAGGTCTCTTCTATCCCCAACATACACACACACTGGCACCTACACGCCCGCATGCGTGTACACAGACACCGCGAAAAACTCAAAGAAAAATAAACAAACCCAGCAGTAAATGTGTATGTCCACAGCGAGAAAAGAACCACAAGGTAAATCAGAACTGTAGACACTGGGACAGGGAAAGGGAGTTTTCACACCACTGCGGTCACTTTCCTACAAGTATGAAACACTTCAAGATAAAATTAAATACACAAAAGAAAATATATAACCTACTAGAAAAACCATGGGTTTAATAATCACAATAGGGGCCGGTGAGAGGGCTCAGTGGTTAGGAACATTTGCTGCTCTCCCAGAAGACCTGAGTTTCGTTCCCAGCACCCACTTCAGGTAGCACACAACATCCTGTAACTTAAGCTACACAGGATACTATGTCCTCTCCTGATCTCCACGGGTAATAATCACACACACACACACACACACACACACACACACACACACACTCGGGGGAAGGGGGAACGAACTAGATTCCTGTTATCTGTGACAATATTATTTGAGCTTGTGTAGCCTTGAATCCCTGGGGTTTACGTGGCCAGAGAACAAATGCATCCCCCTAAGGGTATCCGGCACAGAACCTGGACCTTTGGCAACTCCATTCCACATCCTCATCATCCAACTCTGACCTAGCAGCTGTCCATGCTTACCTGTCCATCTAGAGTGGCCCCTGTCACCATCTCAAACAGCCGAGGGCCCTAAACCTGTGAGGAGGACAATGGGTTGGCAGTTGCTGTAGTTTGTATGAGAAATGCTCTCCACTGGCTTGGTTATTTGAGCATTTGGTCCTGGTTGTCGGCACTGTTTGGGGAGGTTATACGAATAGAAATGTGAAGCCAGCTTCCATCCGGATGGATGCCTGTTGCCATGCCTACTTTGAAACCACCCTTGAAACCAGAGCATAATCAACTCTCCTATAAATTGTTTTTGGTCATGGAATTTTATCACAGCAACCAAAAGTAACTAATACAGAAGTCCGGGTTGGTCAGTGCTGACATTTCTGACAAGTGGACTGGCTCTGCAGTGGCCATTTTGAGGTGCAGGAACACGGGACCCGGGTCTATGGAGATCGGCTGGGGTATTTTGGGCCTCTGGGCTCCCATACCTTCATGTTCACTTTCTAGCATGGAAGCCAAACCAGCCAGGAGAAACACAGCAAACTGGCCCTAGTTTCTCTCCTTTCTTTTAAAAATCTATTTCTTATTTCATGTACATTGGTGTTTTGACTGCATATATATCTGGGTGAGCGTGTCAGATCCCCTGGAACTAGAGTTACAGAGAGCTGGGCACTGCCTTGGAGAAGCTGGGAACTGAACCCAGATCCTCTGGAAGAGCAGCCAGGGCTTTTAACTGCTGAGCCATCTCTCCAGCCCCTGGCCCCTGGTTTCTTCTATTTTTCTAATAGACTTCTTTTTGTTTGTTGTTGTTCTTTTTTTTTTGAGACAGGGTTTTTCTGTGTGGCTTTGGCTGTCCTAGATCTCAATCTGTAGACCAAGCTGGCCTTGACTTACAGAGATCCTCCTGCCTCTGCCTGCTGAGTGTTTGTGGACTCTGTGTGTGCAGTGTCAGTGGGGCCATAAGAGGGCACCACACCCCTTGGAACTGGTGTTACACTGTGAGCCACTGTGTTGGTGCTGGGGACTTAACCTGGGTTCTTTGCAAGGTGCTCTTAGCCACTGTCACCCCTCTAGCCTCATACAGCCTTAGTGTAAGGCTCTTGCCTTGTTTGAATTTGTCTTTTTTGTTTTTTAATTCTTCTTCTTCTAGGCCATTATATTGTATTCTGTCTTTTAAAAACAAATACAAGCCAATGTCAAGATCTGAAAGTCATCACGGGTAGCGAGACACTGTAAGTGATAAAAAAAAATGCACTTGGAACCCAGGTGTCTTGGCTTAAAATCCAGGCTTATTTTGTCCTCTCGGAGCCTTTTTCCTTACTGTAAAATGTGTTTATATTATGGATAACCTCATGAAGCCATCTCTTTTCAGGTAAAATGTTATGCTTATTTAAAACTTAATTCCTAGCTGAGTGTGGTAGCATGTGCTGTAATCCCAGCACTCTGGAGGCTGGGGCAGGAGGATCAGGAGTTTAAGGTCAGCCTTGGCCAGCCTGGTTACCTCAAAGAGAGGGAGGATGTAAGCGGGTGGGGGTGGGGGTGGGGGTGGGGGTGGGGGTGGGGGTGGGGGTGGGAGAACAAAGTAACCAAAAACTAAATAAAATCAAACCTTATTTTCATCTTGAGTATGAAAAACACAAACTCCACAAAATGGTCATTTTATCCTGTAGCTCACCAATATATGAAACAAAATTTTGCTCAAATGTTTATATTTAAAGGAAAGAACTACATAGGAAAAAATATACATTGGAGGGGGAGGGCTTGGGCATAGTTGGCAATGAACCATTCTAATAGTTACCGCCCATTAAAACCACAGTGCTTAACAGACGACCTGCATAAAGGGTTGTGGAAGCAAGCCAGGTGCATTTACCTGAGTTAGGGGACAAACTCAGAATAGGATCAGAAAACAAAAATAGGTTTCTCCTGTCAAAATATGTAGGAGCAGCTGAGGAACTCCGACTTCCTCAGGCAATGCTGTTTTGAATGGGATAAGTGTGCTCGCTTCCATTCCTGCTTAGCACAGGGTCTGGCTCTTCAGCTCACACACACAGGGGTGGGCCAGCTGGAGCCACCATATTACCCTGATTATATACTGTGTTCCAGAGGTGGCAAGTTAGAGCTAAGCAGCTATGACAGAAGTAAGTGACCCTCTCACTAAGATCCAGTCTGATGACTTCTGGTGAGTGGCGGCAGCAGCGGGTGTGTGTGTCTGTGTCTGTCAGCAAGACATACAAATAAACGTTAAAAAAAAGTGCCAGGCAGTGGTATTGCACACCTTTAATCCTTTTAGTCAGAGGCAGGAGGATTTCTGAGTTTGAGAACAGCCTGGCCTGCAGAGCAAGCTCTAGGTCAGCCAGGGCTACAGGGAGAAACCCTGTCTCATACCCCGTCCCCCTCCCAAGTGTTTGTCGTTCATTGGTCCCTTATTGCTTAACACTGCAATCTAGAATCAGATACTCAAATGTTATCTATGGTCCTCTGTAGCTCACAAGCTATACCGCTCAATGAGAACAGCCCACTCTGCCTTCCCGCAGGGTGGAAACTAAAGCCCATTGTCTTGTTTGCTCAGAGAAAGTCCCCTCCCCACTTCAGAGTTTAGTCCGCCAGCTGTAGTGTGCAAGGCCACAGCCATGCCTCCCTCCCCCAAGCACATCTGTGCAGTTTGCAGAAACCACACGTGTCCCCGGAGTGTGAAACAAGAGGTGGAAGATGATTGGAAAGGCACCCTCAGGAAACTGAGCAAACAGGAGTGGATGATGCTTTCTCGGAGGCTGGACAGCCATGTGAAGTATTGATAAAACTGCCAAGGGCCTTAGGAAACTAGGGCTGTACAACACTGTGGCCATAACAGAAAGGGCCCCACAAGGAGGCAGGTGCCAACCCAGGGAGATGAAAAGCATGGCCCCAAGACATCCCTAAGACAGCCCTGCATCCACTCACGATACACATTTTCTTTGGCAGGAAAACTTGTTTATTTGGGGAAAAATGAATCCACAGAATTAATGGATACTGCAGGTGAAGGGACCCCTGGGATGAGTCTCTGGGAGGGGAAACCGGAACAAAAGAAGGCATTCTCCGGCCTTCACTTAGGTTCTCTTGAAAACAAAGTCTTGGCCAGCTGCTAGGACACAGAAGAACTCTGGCGTGTATGAGAATAGCTGTCTTTCTGGTGCTCACGAGCTGCTTTTCCAACAGGCATGGCAGCTGAAGGAGGTATAGATTTATATGGCTACCTCCCTGAGAGAAGAGTCAGATACGTTAGCACTGTGACGAACAACCCAGGCAAATTCAGTACTCTGCGGTACTGACCTATGTCTAACTGGCTCTCTGTGGCTCACCTCAAGAAGAGTTTGGATTAGCCACCATCAGAGGCCTCTGCTGATCAGATGCATAATGGGCTATTACCCTGTTTTCCTTTCATGAGATCCTATGATGTGAAGACCCGAGACAGGACTGTGGGCTCAGCCCAGATATCCCTAAGAAAAGGCGAAAGGAACCCACATGTACCCCATATCCACTCTATGGGGTCACATCATTTTGCTTACAAATTTGGTTCCTGGGTGGCGTGCAGCAGACATAGGCTGCATCGGTACACTGATGCCCTCTACAGAGTCTGTGGCACAGAGCATTACACAGAAGGGCTTTGACAAGTCACTCTGGAAAACCGCAGGAGAAGCCAAGGGCTGGATTAGCAAGGAAAAAGGGAAAAGCCTGAATTCAAAGTGCTGATTCTAGGCTCAGCTTGAGGATCAGATGTCTGAGAGACTCAATTCCCCCTTCAAGCCAAAAGCAGGCATGCAGAGGGCCATTCAGGGCCAAGCCTAAATCCTCCCAGGATCTGGACTCTATATCTAGGGCTGAGATAACAAGTTAAAGGGGTGGGGCAGGCTTAAAGCCTAAAAAGGCATATAGAGGCATCAAGGGGATGAGTATTCCATGTATTTGTTACCTTACAGTGATCTCAAACCACAGGGATCACAAACTGGTGCTGTACTAAATGCCATTCTGATCAGACCAGCCCACCCTGTGCCTTTACAACCTCCAAGCTGTATCTGAAGCTGCTCATGAGTATACAAGTCTAGGAACAGGGCTGGTGAAATGGTTCACTGAGTAAAGGTGCTTGTTGCCAAGTCTTATGACCTGAGTTTGATCCCCAGGATTCACATAGTAGAAGGAGAGAAATGACTCCTCAAAGCTGTCCTCTGACTCCTACACAAGTTCTCTCCTCTAAAAGGAAGGGGGCAGTTATGGTGGTGTACACCTTAATTCCAGCACAGGGGAGGCAGATGTAAGCAGCTCTCTGAATTTGAGGCCAGCCTGGTCTACATAGCAAGTTCCAGGCCAGCCAGGGTTACAAGGTATCTCAGAAGAAATGTTTTTTATTTTTGTTTTTTATAAACCCCCTCTTCTGGAGAGAAGTCTACTGCTCTATTTGAGATCAATCACCATAAAATTTTATCCAAGACTTGGGTGGCTTCCTAACAGAATGAACCTTCCATGAGGAAGCCATTTTTGTCAAATGGCTAGACAGATATTTGGCCAGTCTCTTCTGGAAATTCTCAGCAATGCCCCTTATAATTTATCTGTATAAACAACATACAATTCATAGGATTAAAAGGTCTAAAGTTCATTCTATGAGTGGCAGTCAGTATGGTTGAGCTCTGTCACTAGTTAAATTTAATATGAGTAAGATAGAGATAGATAGATAGATAGATAGATAGATGATAGATAGAATGAATTGGGGGGCATGATATATGTGAGAGTTGTGTTCCAACTTTACAAAAACCAATAATCAACAATAATCCCAAATTAGGTGGTGCATACCTGGAAGCCCCAGACCTAGGAGGAATGCCTCCAATTTGAAGGCAGCCTGGACAATACAGTGAGTTTTCTGCCATCCTGGACTAGAGAGCGTGTTTTAAAAAACCACAACTAGGCTAGTATGATGTGGTAGTCCATGCCTTTAATGCCAGTACTCAAGATGAGTGCACAGATCTCTGAGTTCAAACCCCACCCCCACATAAGAACCAAACAGTAGCTCAGCAGGTAAAGGCCCTTGCTATCAGGCCTGACCACCTGACTTTGATCCCCAGGACCGACATAGTGGAAGAAGAAAAATAACTCCTTGCAAGATATCTTCTGACCCCAACATGTGCCCACTCTCACTCCCTACCTTTAAATAAGTAATAAACAAAGAACCTTGTTGGGGCTGGAGATGAAGCTCAGTAGTAGATGGCTGGGATATCACGTGTGAGGTTCTATGGCCTTCCAGCAAAAGAATGAAGAGAAGGGAGGCAGGAGAGAGATGGAGCTCAGTGTGGCAGTCTGGACCTCACTTACAATTAGTTAACTTGCAGATTCAACATACTCAGAAGCGAACAAGAGATATTCGAATGCAGGTGTCTTCCACACCTGCTAATGTGACCTTGGCTTTGTGCAGGAAGGCACAGTGCAAGCTCAGCTTCCAGCACAGCTCCTAAATGTCAGTGTGTCGCTGTATCTGTACTCAATCACTGGCATGTCCCAGCACCATGTTAGCCTAAGTCCGACTTGTTCAGATTGTGTTCAGTTGCTGCTGCCAGGCTCTAGGAGCCACCAGCAAGGGTGAGTTCTACCCCGTGTACAACTCTGTACAAAAGAGGCTGATGTTGCCGGGAGAATAAGTCTCTCAGTGCTCAGTGAGAACCTAGCTGGTGTGACACTTATTTAAGGACTGAAGGTGGGCAGGCAGTTAGTTCACCCACTCCCTTCTCTTGGCTGCCATTTACAAAGCAATCAGGTTTCATTAACATAAATACCAGGTACTAAGCAAGAAAAGAAGGGAGAATGGATGGCTCATGTGGACTCCACCCACTCAGGCTAAGATCAGGACGCTGGCGCAGGAAGGAAGACATTTCAAGACTTGTAGCAGGGCTGCATGTACTTGAATTTGTCTTCCAGAAAACGTCAGACCAAGGCTTACTCTTTGACCAAGGTTCTTGTTTCTGATGCCCTAAGATCCTTTCTCCCTTTCTTTCTCAGCCCAGGAGGGAGGAAAGCTTCCCTGGATTTCAGGTTTGCTTCCCGTGAGCCCTGCCGTTAGGAATGAAACCAGTGTGGAGGACAAGTTTCAACATTTGAACATTCCAAACTACCAGGCTGGGTCCCATTTTGCTGCCACTCAGAAGCTGGAAACAAACACACACACGCTATCAATTTGGTGGACCGGATGCCAACAGATAGCAGCTAGATAGTCCCCAGGCAAAGGCCACAGCCCTCCGAAAACCTCAGCTAACCACACTCGGCTCAGCTCTGTGCCTTCCTTGTCGCCTACAGCTAATCTCCAGATGCTGTCGGCTCCTCTTGTGTTTCAGGGTGAGGAAGGGAAAAGTCTGAGGGCTTCATAACAGAACTGAGTCTGTATCATCTGTGGCCAGACGAGGCATTATGGGAAGAAAGGAGTCACATTCCATTGGCCAATCATAGCCTCGCTGGGGTCACAGCAGGGCAGATTCTGAGGTGTTTTAGCACGCAATGGTCAGAACTTATAGCATAGATTAACTGGGACATAATAAAACCACCCATTTATCTGACAACATAAATACAAATAGATTATTTGAGCTGATTGCTCTCTGATTCATAAATCAAAGTTTAAGAAGGTGCATTCTATCACAGTCTATAATCTTACCCCTTCTCTCACCCATCAAGACTACAGGAGCCATCTTTCAACTTCTTGGTAGACTGGGATATAGCTTAGTTCATAGAGCATCTGAGCAGCAAGCAAGAAGCTATGGGAAGAATCTTCCCCAGCGTGACACAAACCCAGGTATAGTGGCACGAACCTGTGGTCCTAGAACTGAAGTGGAAGGGGAGGGCTTATGAAAACCCACCCCCTTCCCAACATACTTTTCATAGTCTTTCGGACCTTGACTTTAAGAAGTTGATTATGTTATTTGTATTGGCCTATCTGTGCACCGTGTGAGGGGGTCAGAAGAGGTTGTTGGATCTCCCATAACTGTAGTCACATCATAGTTGTGACCTACCACCCGTGTGCTGGGAATTGAACCTGGGTCCTCTGGAAAAACAGTCAATGCTCTTAACCTCTGAGCCATCTCTCTAGTTCCTGAACCTTGTTTTTTTATCCCTTTGATCTTTCTAAACTAGAACACAAACCACCCACTCAATTTTTTTCACAGCTGCACGCTATTTACTATAAGGATACACCATGACTTTGTTGAGCAATTGTTCATCTTTGTGGAACCGGGGGGGGGGGGCATGAGACCCAGGGTCTTTGCAGGTTCAAGTGAACTGTGAGTGAGCTACAACCCCAGTCCCGCATTATGGAAGAACATTTGCGTCTTCCTAACCTTTTTTGCAAGATCAGTCATGAGATGAATAACATTAGAGATGTCTTTAAATATCAAGATGTGTGCTTTCTGCTGCTAACCACCTGACTGGATACAGAAAGAGAAGGAAGAACAACCACCCCCACCTCTCCAGCTGCAAATCCATTCCGACCCAAGACCGAGAGCCCTTGGGGAAGGTCTGATTTGCTGGGTTAGAACGTGTGTCAAAGACCTCAACAGGGGGTTGGGGATTTAGCTCAGTGGTAGAGCGCTTGCCTAGGAAGCGCAAGGCCCTGAGTTGGGTCCCCAGCTGGGGGGGGGGGAACGGGACGCTCAACAGAACTTTGAGGAAGAAATGAGGGTTCAACCACCGGGTGCCTGTTCTCCATCCCCATCTGTATCCTCTTCCTGCTGACCACCCTCCCCACCTCTCCATCCAATCTGCAGCTATCTTGGCATCCGTCACTTTAAAAAGTTCTCTCTGGAGGTAGTGGAGACATAGTATCTCAGTACCTACTGGGAACTTCCGGAGTCTAGGCTTCACAGGAAGACCCCGTCTCACAGCAAAGAACAACAGAACAAGTAAACTTTACAAAGAAAAACATTGTAACAAGTCTGGTGCCATTGGTGGTCATAGCTTACCTGGGAACCCGGAGACCTAGCTGGAGGTCAATTCCACAGGATTCACTCCAGGGGAAGCAAGGCTGGACTTCCCCTCCACAGGAGCACGGTTTCTGTGGGGAACTTTCAAAGCAAGACTCCTCGACAGAGCCCAGGAGACCATCCCTTCTTAGCTACAGCTTCCCACAAAGCTGTAAACTGTCTGCAGAATGGACCCCACTGTATTTCTTTCTCCATCTTTTCTCGTGTAGTTTATGCTGGCCTTGAGTCTCTTCCTCCCAAATGTGGGACTACAGGGGTACAACTATTATGCCTGGTTTGTGGAGTGCTGGGGGAAATCAAAGGAACCTAGGGATCCCTTCACCTTAGGCAGACACTCTGTCTTTGAGCTACACATCCCCAATCAAAACCCAGACATCCTCTGGCATCCTTACAGCATTGGGAACTTACAAAAGGAGCCTGCCTCCAGGCCTAAAAACTGCGGGGACACTACAGCTGGAGCCTCAATGAATCTTCTCCCCAGAACCATGGTTCTCAAGAGCCCTCTGGGTGTCAAATGACCCTTTTACAGGGGTCACATATCAGGTATCCCGCATATCAGATGTTTACATTACAATTCGTAACAGTAGCAAACTTACAGTTATGAAGTAGCAACAAAAATAATTTTATGGTGGGGAGTCATCACAACACAAGGAACTGCATTAAAGGGTCACAGCATTAGGAAGGCTGAGAACCACTGACTAGAAGCTGGCTGGCAAGGGCCCTCCAGAGGGCTCAAGAGGGCAGGAAAACATCCTGGAAACGTCACTTGGGCCAGGTGCCACAGACGACACCCCTTTCCAGAAATGCACGCCCACTATCACCTTGCGTGTACATCATTACAATGTCCTGACCACGGGGTCAAAGTCGAATTATTGAAACAATTTATATTTTGGGGGCCCTAATTAGAAAAAAAAATATTGTGAAGGTGTCTTTAGTCCAAGTGGAGGGAATTGAGCAGATTTTACTTTAGGTCTTCGGAATACGCATGGCCATATTTACATATGAAATCTGCGCTTCCCTTTAAAGTGGTTATCCACTCCCAAGACCACATACTCATTACATAGGTCCAATGGAGTGACACTTCCCTCGATGAGTAGAATTTTTCTCCCACCAACAATACTAGTTCTTAATCTTGGTTACACATGGTGGTGACACGTGATGTTTCTGTTGTTCTTTTTGGTGGTATATTGTTTGGGTACAGCCTGGCTCCTGCGTTTTCAAACTTCCTGGGTAATGTTGATGTACTGCAGTGGTTAGGAATCAGTGCTGTGAGAACCTGTTGGGGCTCAGTAAGAAGCAGAGGTACCTTGAAAGGGCATTGGCGGCTGGACACTGACTGGCTTTCCTGAGATCTGGGTCAGCTCCTCTGAATTACGGAGGCTGGCCAGGAAGGATAAACACTGGAGCTTAGTACAAACTAGGGAGCTGGGGAACTGATTAAAGCCAGAAGTCAGGCCTACTCTACGTCAACATTCCACTGGCCCCACGCCCTTCTTGCTTACACGCGCATTAAGTAGCAATGTGTGTCTGGTCGGGATCAGCCCAAGCCCGGACAGATAAGGTCCTGTTTTAACTAGCGGAAGGGCTATAAACATCCAATTCGCTACAGCAGCCTAATAAGAGCCAGCCTCATTCAGGTAGAGAGGCGCCAGCAACTCCTTCGGATCAGCAAGCTTCACATCACAAGGGACCGTGAGTTCCTGCAGGTACTGTATTTTGATGGACAGCTGTGAGCCTCTGCCCACTTTCTTGTGGTTACGTCTAGTGTCGTCCTCAAATGAATGTTTCCCTTTCACAGAGAGGAGTGAGGCCCAGGCGACCCTGGTTAGCTACTATGAGTAGATCGAAAAGTTGTAGAAGCAGATCTAACCAAATTCCAAAGCCACCTGCTCCTTCACAGCCCTATCCTTAGACCCAATTTTCAGGACAGCCTGAACACGGGACGCAGGAAAAACCCAAAGGTTGCTTGGTAACTCCACCCACGCAAGCGAGCCTGAAGGTACAAGCCCTTTAAATTGCCCTCTTGAGTCTCCATGGAGACAAGCCTTGGTCCTGCGCCCCTGATGAGCCTATCTGTGCTGTTCAGGAACGGTCTAGTCCCAGCATACCAGAGGCTACTTACTGCCTGTCCCACTCCAACTCTAATCTTTATTTCTGAGGTTCTGGGGATCAAACCCAGAGCCTTGTGCATGCCAGATTCTGAGCCACAACTACGGCCCCTCCAAAGCCTCAGTCTTTGCTCTGCGATGGTTTTTTTTTTTTTAAGACGGAGTCTCCTTATGTTGCCCAGGCTCTCACGTTCATGGGCTAAAGAGATCCTCTCCTTGGGAGTGCTGGAGACTGCTCTTGTAGAGGACCAGAGTTCAGTTTCCAATATCCACGTCAGGAGATTTACAGTCACCTATAACTCCAGTTCTGGGGGGATCTCCAGCGCCCTCCTCTGGCCTCCATGGATAATCGCACTCATGTGCGCATGCCCTACTTCCCGGACAACATACACATACACATGATTAAAAATAAATCTGTTGGGGGCTGGAGAGATGGTTTAGTGGTTAAGAGCACTGTCTGCTCTTCCGAAGGACCAAGGGTCAGTCCCCAGCACCCACATGACAGCTCATAACTGTCCAGGGGATCTGACACCAATGCATACGAAATAAAATTAAATAAAGTTATTTAAAAAAAGTGTTCTTTAAGAAAAATAAAATAGGGGGGTTGGGGATTTAGCTCAGTGGTAGAGCGCTTGCCTAGGAAGCGCAAGGCCCTGGGTTCGGTCCCCAGCTCCGAAAAAAAAAACCAAAAACCAAAAACCAAACAAAAAAAGAAAAATAAAATAAAGATGTGAGGCCATGGTGGCACATGGCCTTTAATGCCAGTACTTGGGCAGTAAAGACACGTGAATCTCTGTGAGTTTAAGGCCAGCCTGGTCTACACAGAGTTCCAAGGCAGCCAGGGTTACACAGAGAGAGTCTGTCTCAAAATAAAAGAACAACAACAACAACAAAACAACAACAAACAACAAAACCCCCTGAAAAAAAAACTTTTTAAAATTATTTTAAAAATTCTTCTATAAAGAGATCCCCCAGGATAATGCACTGCCCAGACTCACCCAACTTTGAGACCTAGTTAAAACTGCAAAGCCCTAAAAGTTCTAAAAGGACTCTGGAGGTGTTTCCAGCCAATGGCTTTAAGATCATGGTGAGAAAGAAACCTTCCCAGGTGAGACCCCCCCATTGCCCCACCCCCACACTGAAAGACAACTTAAACGCACAGGCCCAGGTCCAGGTGCACAGGCACAGGCTCTGATCATGTTTCCTTTAAACAGAAACATGTTCGAACCAAAATGCAACATGTTATCACTGTAATCCATCACAAGGCATCAAAGTGCATCATTACGAAGGTCGGCTGACAGTTACCTGATGCGCCAAATATACCCTGTCTGCCTTAAAGTCCCACAGGTTCCTTAGCCTCCCTGTTGTGAGGGATGGAGAAACTGGGCTGTGGAGGGAATGACGGCAACAGACTGAGCCAAGGAGGGCACAAGCCACAGCAGTCTGGCCCCAGAGCACATGGCTCTTGCTCTAAGCCTCTGCAGCA